>NC_047151.1:19096031-19231031 GCF_009819705.1 Hippoglossus hippoglossus | reverse complement strand
TGGCAGTTTACTAATGAATAGGCGACGTCATGATGGGTGCCAGTTGGTTAGGACACAAATAGCCTGGAGCCTGGCAAGATAGATTCTGGCTTGGAAGAAATCTAGCTGCTATTCAAGGTTTAGTGTTAATTCAACTGTCCAATATTTTCTTATATTATCTAAATTCTGCTTCTAAATCCACTGTGCAACAGATACATTAGGAAATGGTGCAATTCTTATATATTCTTTAACCTAAAACATTTAAATTCAATACACAAGTACTATAACAAATGTCTTAATCAGTCTTTGCTGCACCAAATTTCACACATTCATAGATACCAGTCCCTTAAATGTGCCAGATCAATCTTAAAGAAAGAGATAAAGAATTCCTGGATCTGCCTCCTGATGCGGATCCACACCACATGTAAGGTGTTCTTCCCTGACCCATAGCACATCCTTTGCATCAAGTTTCGCGGAAATCCGTTCAGTAGTTCTTTGTGTAATCTTGCTTACAAACCAACCAACCAACAAACGGGCAGGGGAGAAAACATAAAGGTAATGAAATGGGAGCAGGATCAATACTGTGCAAGCAGTTTATTAACTCAAAAGTGGACTTCAAGTTAAGTTCCTGCTTTTTTCAAAACAAATGTAATATTATTGTAGCAAACATCTGAGCTTCCCCAAGAAGAAAACCAGCTGGTGCCAATTCAATGCTGAACTCCTTGTGGTCCTCCTTTGTATTAAAGACTGTCTGAGAAACAAACTGGACGTTTGGCAAGATGTGAGGTATAAAGCCATGAAACCTGGATGATGTTTGGAAAGTATATGAAAGCACGCACATCCAAACTTGATAAGCGAACCAGAAGACAAGAAATGTCCACACACCAGTTGAGGCTACCACAACATTTCTATTACCCTCCCAGGTAACGGCTCTTCTGTGCCTGAAACGTGACTGAGTTGGAGCCTCAATTGGTGTGTGGACATTATTTTGTCACCTGGATAACAATTATCTGATGTTGATCGACTCTCAGAGCCAAGCAGCAGCTGTCCGGACCAGAGGGATGAACGGGGAAATGTTGTGGGTCTGTCCCTCCTGCTTCAGTCTGTTGTCTTTGTCCACAGCCTCAGCAGACGCAGGTGGTGTCCTGAAGATGGGACGGTGTTGATGTGATTTTATTCATATTTTTTGCACATCTCTCCCGTACTTTTTTATTTACCTCCCAGGTAATGATTCAGGCGCAGAGGAAAGTGGCCTGTGCCGAAATGTTACCTGCAGGGTAAATCAAAAGTTTGTGGGAATCTCATTGCGTGCAGACATGTTTATGATTCTCAGAGCCAAGCAGCAGCTGGCAGGACCAGGCTGCAATTGTGAGAGGGATGAATGGGGATGTGTTGTGGGTCTGTACACACCCACAACCTTGGCACACACTCATACAGTAATCTGTCCTCAATCAGAAGACGGGACGGATGTTTGTTTTATTCATGATTCATATTTCTGCACACCTCACCCTCAAACCTCCCAGGGGACACAGGCCCTTCTTTCTTCTTCTGTGCCACAAACCCTACCTGGGATGTAATCAGCGGGAGCCTCAACTGATGTGCGGACATTTTTATGTCTCCTGGATGATTTTTCTCAATCCCCTGGTGTTGATTGATTCTCAGAGACAAGCAGCAGCTGGCAGGACCAGGATGCGTAGTGGCTGTGTCCCTCCTGCTTCGTCCTCAGCCCCAGCAGACACACGTACAGTCATCTGTGCTCAACCAGGAGACGGGAGGTTGTTGATGATGTGTGTGTGTTTCACTTTTATTCATGATTCATGTTCTTGCACATCTCTCCTCCTCCCTCCTCCTCCTCCCTGCTCGTCCTCTGCAGGCCTGCTCCTCTCTCCATGCTGCAGAGAGGAGCTGCGTGACGTCACTGGAGGCTGGAGCGGTCCCTCGCTCGGAGAGAGAGAGAGAGAGAGAGAGGGAGGAAAAAAATGGGGAGAGGACTGCGAGGTGAGTGAGACGCACATTTCTGTCCTTTCTTTTAAGCCCCGCGCGTCTTACGAGCATATTTGTGTCGCCGTGCATGCTCAAGGGGGGAGGCGTGCGTGCGCGTGATTGCTTGAGTGTGTGTGTGTGTGTGTGTGTGTGTGTGTGTGTGTGTACCATGCATGTTTTCCTTCACAGCTCCATTGACGCCGCTGCTCCTGTGCAGAGGATTTTAAACGCAGCGTCGTGGAGCTCGGTCCGGCGGTGATGACGAGCTGTGGAAAAACCTAAGAGAAAATCGGGTTCGTGTCCAGCTGTCGCCACCTCCTCCTCCTCCTCCTCCGGGAGCCTCAGCACCACTGCCATCAGCTCCAGGCCTGTGTGTGCACACATACAATCCTCCCAGTCCTCAGTGGATTTCATCGCTTGTGAGATGACATTTGCTGATGGTCCACACCCACATTGATATGCAGCTTGTGATTGATCCATGTGCAGGTATCACGAGTCGTGTGTGTGTGTGTGTGTGTGTGTGTGTATGTGTGTATGTGTGTGTATGTATGTGTGTGTGTGCTTCTTCTTCTCCTGAGCTGGAGGTGTCAATGTTTGCTGTAACCGTTCGTCATGACTGCTTGAATCAGCGTTTCAGGGCCACAGGAGACTTTGATGGGCCTGTTCGGCCTGAATGTTTGTACCTGCTGCTCCTGCATGTAGAGATGTGAACAGGAGATGCATTGCAAGTTAAAGCAGTCTGTGTATTTAAAGGGATAGCTCATGCATAAAAGGAAAATTCACTCATTATCTACTCACCACTATGCAGACGGAGGTGGTGGGTGAAAGTGTTTGAGTCCACAAAACACTTTAGGAGTTTCACGGGTAAACAGTGTTGCAGCCAAATCCAATGCAATTGAAGTAACTGGGGACCACAAGAACATAAAATGCCTCCATACGGCTCCTGTTGTGTCATCCAAGTGTCCGTAAGCCCCAACATTCATATTCTAGTCGAAACAAGGTCATTAACACCGTGTTTTTAGCCTAAATGTCCTCTGTTATTCTCCTCTGGAGTCGTGTTCGCTCGTGGACCACAGTGGACATTTGGGCTAAAAACAGTGTAAATGACCTTGTTTCGACTAGAATATGAGTGTCGGGGCTTCCGGACACTTGGATGACACCACAGGAGCAGTATGGAGGTATTTTATGTTGTTTTTCTGATGTTTTTTTTACGTTTGAAGAATCTGTCACCATTTACTTCAATTGTATTGGATTTGGCTGCAACACTGTTTACCCCTGAAACTCCTAAAGTGTTTTGTGGACTCAAACACTTTCACCCACCGGTCCATCGGCATAGTGGTGAGTATGTAATGAGTGAATCTTCATTTTTGGGTGAACTATCCCTTTAATGCACACAAAGCTGCAACCTGTGCATTTTTATGTACGTGGCAACAGATTCATGTTTTTAGTTTTTTTTTCTCTGAGTGCACTTTTGACTGAAGTGTGAGAGGAAATCAAAACTCTGTGATATTTGCAATCGAAACCTTATAATATTCCCACAGGACTCCTCTAGCTCTCTTGGTGGGGAAGTGTCATGTGACTGGAGTGCATGAGAGTCAGTGGGCCTCAGCCCGATATGTTTGTAAAATCAGCATGTGACCAAAGTTTGGAGCAGCCATGCTGGAAAAAAAAGATGACAAGATTAAAACAGACGCGTTTCTTCTTCTGCATGATGAGATTAGTGGTAAGTCCTTGACTGCTCTTGTGTGTCTGCACTGCAGCAGTATACAACATGTATTCGCTACATGCCTCTGTGCTGTGCCCCCTGACCGGCGCCTTCACTCACTCGTCCGAAACAGATTTTTTTGATAGTGGAAGCTACCTGCAGTTTGTAGCACGCATTGAATATTCCCACTGGGGAGTGTGTAAGGTTTTGTTACTGAGTGTTTTCATTCGGTTTGTGTGTGTGTGTGTGTGTGGATCTTAAGATTCCAGTCGTGAATCTCATGTCAATGTAGTATTTGTGCTAGTTTGGGAACATGCTATTGTTTACATTTCCAGGACACAGATTCAGAGTAAGATGTCCTGATGCTGTCAGTCAGTTCATGCACACAAGCTACAGACACATTGAAATTCACATATCAGATTTTAAATGTAGGTCAATGTTACACACCTAGGAAACATATTTATTGGTTAAACCTGGAGATACTCTGTAGTTTTGTTATTGTCCTACAAATTGAAAAGACCAATAACTAACATATATAAACTCTCTGATCTGAGACCCTTTTCCCATTTGCAGTTATTGAAGACAAATCTTGAAATTTGATATATGAAATATAAAGTTTAATTGCTAGAAAGTAATTCCCTAAAACTCCTGAGCTGTTTTTTTTAGCTAGGAATACTCAGACAGGAGTACATTTCTAGCTACAGATTTGATTTGAAGTATTTATACCACCAAGATGGTGTATGTGGGATCAATGCTTAATAAACTACGGCACTTCTGTTATTTATTACAGTTTGACTGATGTGTTTTTTTAGCAGTTTGACAATTTGAGAATAACAAGGAAGGTGTTTAGCATTAATATTTACACAGATCCCTTTTGTTTTGTCTGACCAAGGGTCAAAGTTATTTAGATATGAAACGAATAAACAGTAAATCCTCACATTAGTGAAGATGTCAGTCTTTGCCCAAAGTTACTCAACTAATCAATTGATTTCCAAAATCTTTGATGATAATTGTTTCTGTCAATCGATCAGTCATCAGCAAACATCAGCAGCCTTATCTTTAAAAACAAAAACACTCTGACCTCTAACAAATCTGCTCCAGTTTACAGTTTTATGCCTGATGTGAAGCTTCATTGTTATCCAGTGTCCTGCTGTATTTAATCTCTCTCCTGTGATCAGACTTATCATTAATGTATGACTTATTCTCAGTATTCAATTCTGTTATTGTTTGGCCCGCCTGCAAAATGATGTTCACCCAACCATCACTTCGAGATCAAGGATCAGCCTCGTGATTCTGGCCTCGGAGCGTTCAAACTTTTCTGACACCTCTCGTCTGCTGGAGTGTGTGTGGGGAAAAATACTGAAACTCATTCAGTGTTAATCATCTCTTATCACCTCCGCCAAGGAAAATACGTTTTCAATGGCGTTTGCTTGTTTGTTTATCTGTTAGTTAGCAACATTACACAAAAGCTACTGGACGGATTGCCACAAAACTCAATTGAAGGATGTGTCATGGGTCAGGGAAGAACCCATTCAATTTGGTGCAGATCCAGATGAGGGAGCTTTAAAGGGGACATAGCATGCCCATTTTACCACAAGTTGATATGGTTCCTTGGGGTCTTAATGAAATGTCTGTAACATACTTTGGTCAAAATACCACAAGGATCATTTAAAACAGCACCCTTTTTACCCTGTATAAAACAGCCCTCCACAGAGTGACCTGTTTTGAGTGCCTGTTCCTTTAAATGCTAATGAGCCAGCTCCCCCTCCCCCCTCTCCCCCCATGATTTTAAATGATATAAATTACATATTTTATATGATATAAATTATCAAATATGCATCCCATACTTTGTATTCCCCTTCTGTTGTCCTGGAGTTTTAATTTTCCCAATCACATAATTAAATGTCCCCCTCTGCCCATCCACTACAAGCACACAAGCAGACAGACAGAGAGAGAAAGAGAGGGGGAGGTGGGGGGGGGGCTATGAAGACCATCATTTACCCCCGAACCCCGACATTCAACGGGTACAACAACAAGCGGAGAAAGCAGAATCGCGGGCTGACCTTATATATACAGTCTATGGGGCTGACCAGCGGAGAAATGCTCGTCCCGTGTGAACAGCCAGGCGGCTGCGCGCTTGAGAACGGCGCTGCGCTGCCTCGCAGCGGCGCTTCCGCGTCCGGTGTACCCCGGCGTAACTACTGTACCCCGGCGTACAGTAGTGCTGAACACTGCGGAAGTCTTCCACACTGCTGGCTGTGTGGCGCTGACACAAATTCCAGCTCACACACGGGAGAGCGAGCGGTCACGCCCGAGCAACTGCTGCAGCCTCCCAGTCCCAACGATCCAGACAAATGCCACATGTGAGTGAATCGCGGGCTGACCAGCGGAGAAATGCTCATCCCGTGTGAACAGCCAGGCGGCTGCGTGCTTGGGAACGGCGCTGCGCTGCCTCGCAGCCTCGCTGCCTCCAGTGTAAACCCGCCGTAACGAGTGTGGGGGGATGGGGGCCAAGACCATGTAGGGAGACTTCCAGTACCTTGTTACGACACAAAACCCAGGAAGCTCAATCGAGTCGCTCAAGCATGACGTTTCTGACTTAGAGGAACTATAACAAAACGCGCAAGTGTTTTTTTCCCAGAGTTTTTGGGTTAGTAGACATGCCAGATACCCACATTAACCTGTAGAAGCACTAACAAAGTGGAATTTGCATGCTATGTCCCCTTTAACATTGTGACAGAGGGTGTTTGTCAACATTTTTGTTGATTTCTTAGAGAATAATTCATGGATCTTGATGGGGGGGGAAAGAAATCTGGCATATTCAGGAGACTGAAATTTATGAGTGTTTGCAGATCAAATTTTTTATATGTGTGCTTTATGATTGTCATGTTACCAAACTTTGTTAAATGCTCTCTCATTTGAAACCTTCCCTGCTTGTTAGACAGAGTGCCATGTCTGCTCCATTCAAATATGAAATATTTAATCTTCACATTTCCTAACTCGACCAGCAGCGATGTGAATATCGTGGTACCACAGGCTCAGGATTAATGAGTATAAGAGGACCTCAGAGACAGGAGAAATGCGGCTACAAATCATAGAGGCCATTTTCTGCATCATTTCCCACACACGTCCTCTGTAGAAGCTTCATCCCCAATCTTGTTTAGGTTAGCACAGTGAGCTTCGTGTAAACACACAAGAACCTTTCTAATCCTGAGGAAGTATAGTATCTGATCCAGCTCTGATTGCATAAGAGGCTGGAGAACTATTGGAAGGTAACTCAACTCAACTATCTGCACAGCCAACACTAGCTGAGATTGATGCCTCTAAATGCTCATTATGACTTATTAATGGATCTTATTACTTGTCGAAAGCACTGCAAGATCAATTAGGTATTTTATAGTCCTTCATTAACAAGTCAGCATTAAGCTGTGGGACTTAAACATTAAATTACAACTCGCACTGTCCCGAGTAAATCGTCTCCGATGAAAAGCCAAATTTCACGAATATGTGGTCACAGTGTACGGTCTCATCGTAAAGACACGTCCTGACTGCTTATACTGTACGTACTCATTGCCACCTCCTGAGAGGTCTGGCCATTTTCATTTCGATTAGGAAGTCAAAGTTTGTTTGCTTTCACTAACAAGGGAGAAACGTGCTGCCTTGATCATGTGAGCCTGACAACACGTCAAAAGAAACGCAGAGATACCTCTCGGGTATGACGGTCGTGATAGGACCTTGATTTCTGTCCATATGACCCATTGGGTCGCAATGTCCTGGTTTCCTGTAGGTGTCGTGAGAACAGAAGGCTCTGAACTTGGGGAATCGACCCGTGACTATAGTTTAACTGTGCAAGAGCCTGAAGATGGCTGGCCATAATTTCTGACATGTCAGAAATACATGCTGTCCGGCTCTAAAATCAGTCGTAGGTCTCAGAAATTGCGTCGCAAATTGGTTAAATCATACAGTGTACGCCCAGCTTTGGTGTGGGGATATTAACATAACATACCATATGGATTCGTCCACATTCACAGTGAGAGCAGCAGGGACCAGAGCAGTTAGCGTGTTTAACAACATCTTCCTGCCGTGCACCGCTGATGTGCGTATGTTGAAGGATAACCGTTCCACTGAGCAGCCGTCTGGATCAATAGTACACAGTGTCTGTCCATCAGCTCACATTTGTGAAAGTCATTCCATCTCATTCCGTGGCCCAGCCTCATCCTGACCTGAGCTCCTGTAATGATGCTGATTGAGGGTGTCACTGCAGTGAGAGCTTCGGCTTTCTTGTTCTGCTCGGTCTCCCTATGGTCCCTGAATGTTAATACTGCTTCAGTGGGTGCTGGTTGCGGCTCCTTCATAAAATATGAAAGGGCATTAACACGGTGTCTTCTTTGTCCTTGCATTAATGAAGTAATGGCTGAATGATAGTTAGCATACAGTAGTCGTTAAAAACTTTAAACAGTTACTAAGGGCCGTTGGCTTTTTTTCTTCCTGGAAACTAGGCTGACAAAATGGGAGGGGGTGTATTAAAAAATATATCGTTAGATTAGTTTTACTCTTTGAATGGAGTGATGACTGGTTCTTGAATTACAGAAGCGATCTGTTACCTTGAACCTGCTGTTGATGTCGCAAACAGTTGTTTATTTTCATATCCAGCTGTTATCGAGCAACATCAGCCTTCAGTTGGACTTTTGTTGATGACCACCTGACAGTTGTTTGTCCAATCATAACTCATGTTATCGTCGTCTCCTCCAATCAGCTGGAACTTTAACTCTTATATGCTACACCACGTTGACTAGCTAGTTGCTTAAAGAGTCTGTCTGCCATTTGATGCTGACCAGTGTCCAGTTTTTTTTTTTTTTCACTAAAAACATCTGCTGAACATCTGCTTGCTATAGCTGAAAACAAACAATACAGGTTGGACAGCTCAACAATTGGCTGGAGCAAAGCCACAAGCTGCTGCAGATTCAGGTGATAATTCTCTATTCTATGAGCCGCTTCTGTCACACTGTGGTTTATAATAAATATGATTATAACCACTTTCCCAAAGTATTGCATCAGGATGTTTGTAGCCTCGATTTTACACAGGCTACACGGGACAGAAAAGGGTCAGTTACCACAGAAATAACCTCATGTTAGATTTGAAAGAGACATTAAATGACAATATTGAGCTCAACAATAATACAACAGAGTCGTCTGTCAAGCTGCCACAGAACACTAATAGAATTTTGTTTCTAGAAAACATGTAACTAAAACATGATGAGTAAACGCCAAGCATTGGTAAAACCTTTGGATGTTTTTTTATATTTATGTTTAACCATTAAGAAATGACTTCAACCATAAGGACAAAATGATGAGTTCTACAAATGTATGAAGACAAATTGTCTCAACTCCAACTAAGAGCAGGACATAGTGGTTATGGTGAAAACTGCTAGAAGGCAGCTCAATGCTTTGTAAATGGTCCCACAACTCAGTCCACTGGTTAATACAGATTCTTTAGGTGATTTTTAGTGGTTGTTGTGTTTTAATTGATTAGTGGTTAGCACAGCAAGAGGGTTCTTGGCTCACTTTCCATGTTTCTCCTCATGTCAGCGAGAACTCTGGTTTCCTCCGACAGTCCAAAGGCATACACATTGGATTTAGGTTAATTGACCGTAGATGTGAATGTGAGTTGTCCCTGTGATGGGCTTGTGATAGAGAATGGCTGAATCGATGGTAAATACAGTATGTCTGCCAGGTGTTATCCAAAATCAGATGTTGCAAAATAGTGTTGGTGTAAAACTGTCACAGAAGATGAAAGGTTTCAGTCTGGTCTTCTTCCGAAGGGGCGGTGCTTTGTGTAATTTAGTGTGCTGAATATTTTTCGACGTGCAGTAAGTGGTCAGATTTGCCCTTTGCTGTCAGGTGAGGAGCCCCAGGCTGTGAGGTTGTTCTGTCATGGGAGTCCCATGTCTTATTCATGACTAACACATTTTGACATGTTCCTATAGGAGGCTAGAAGGCACCAGGAGCTTTCACTAAGCATTTTATCGTTCACTTTAGGGAAGCTGTTGTGTAGCCTGTTCTGGGAACAGGGTTGGCTGCTGTCAGGATGCTTCCAGTCTTTAATGCATTTTACAATGATGCTATCTTAAAAAGAAAATTGAGGTTGAGCAAAGTGATTATTTTTCTTTACTTTATTGTTAAGTTTTATTCTGGCATTGGCTGTGAAAGTGATAACATGGGAGTGGGAGGAGCACATTTTTCTCATGAGACACACCAGCAGTGATAACAGCTCCATTGTAGGATGATGCTCGTGTCACACCTCTCACGCAGACCTGGCACCCTCAGCGCCATGTACAGCTCAAACAGCCAGTTTGAGTTCAGTGCTGCAGCATCTCTGGGTGGAGCTTTGCAGAGGTCTGGCAAAACAAATCTTTATCAGAGAGCACAGGCACACAGGAATAAATCTCACCTGACTGAGATAGAGCCCCAGAGCCGGGCCTGCTGAACCAAGATTGTGTGAAAGTGAGTTGCATTTTGTTTGTAACTGATGAGTATTATGATTTGTGAATGGATTCAGAACATTTGGAGCTGAAGCTTGAACAGGCACATTAGTGAAGCCTGGGGTCAGCTGAGCTGATGTTTTATGCACATGGTGCAGAGTTGAAGGATTCTGCTGCGATGACTGCGGCACAGGCGACAGCAGAGGTCTGGACTCGAGTCCCATGACCTGGATACGAGTCATACATAGTTATTCAATTTAACAAAATCTGAAAAGTCTTGTGACTTGACTTGGACTTAAAAATACTTGGCACCTTTCACTGTGCCTAAAGAATAAAAAGTTGATCAGTGACTCTGTTCATTCCCAACAATCCCCAGATCCACAACAACATCCAATCAATTTGCATTAGAGAACTAATGTAAACACATACATGAATGCACTTTTAATCATAGATAAACAACAAACACAGAACATTTAACATTATGAAGTGAAAGCAAAACATTGATGGCAAGACCGTATCAGCACAGTAGTAGTAAGTGAACTTATAATGGTATCACTGAACACCAGCATGAATATGACTGGACGTAAGATGAATCTTCACTGACATTCAAGTTAATTATACTTACGTGGCCTTATATATATATATATGCATAGATGCTATAAATCCTCAGTGAATCACAAAATGATAGATTATTATAATTATTATTATAAAGATTCAAGAGCAAAGAACAAACGGTAGATCACCTGCACTGTCCAGTTTTTGACCATGTGTGAAGAAAGAAAAAACCTTTAAGACCGTGTAAGTAGAAGAAAATGACCTTGAGTCAACGAGGGATGAACCTCTGAGAAGGTTGAGCTTGCGGTGATGAAATATTAATATATCTATTAGCATGGATCTGCAAAGCTTGTGGCTTGATACAGATGCTACCGGTCGCTGGCCTCTGTCTTCTACTGTTCAGTATTAAATGCTGCTGCGCTCAACACAGCAGCACAGCAGCTGCAGTGAGGACGTTTATATGCAGAGCTGCAATAGAGTGTCCCATCCCCTCTATAATTAAAAGTGCCTTGTGTACACAAACTGTTCACCAGTGACCACGGACCTGTAGTGCTTAGATTTAAAAGTAGGAGGCATCTAGGGAGAAGGTGAGAATATACTGTACAACATATGTACGTGATTTAATACAACTGTTGTCAACACTCCTCTGACTCTGAAGCTGGAGGTACAAGGTTTTCATAGCTGTTTTAAAAAGGTTTTCAAAGTTGTTTGAAAACCTGTCTGTTAGAAGTATTACACAAAAACCACTGAATTGATTTTCTTGAAACCTGGTGGAAGGGGGGGGGGGGGGGTATTGGCCAACGAAGAACCCCTGCACATTTGGAGGGGATTCGAGTAAGGATTTTGTTTTCTCTCTTTCTTTATCATTGCGAGATTGGGCGTTTCCCAGGGAATAATTCATATCCTTCGATGAAAAAAACCTCTGGCATATTTCGGGGGACTGATATCTATGAGTTTGCTGCAGCTTGATTGAATTTAAGGGGGCTTTGGGGCTTTGGAGGAGATATGCGCTCGGCTGATTGTCATTCTGAGTTTGTGCTAACTGAAACCATGCTTGAACCTAACCAGAGACAGGACTTAGGATACAAACCCCCGTCCCGCTCAGTACTATGCTTGGTACGTTCCACCATCCACCCCACCAGCCACATCCTGGAGTCTCTGACAATAAATGCAGCACCTCATTGATTCTGAACATAAACCAGTCAGCCATTACATTTGCCACCAGAAAGCAATGTTGTTATATACTGTATTAATTGAATTTGTAGGAGATCGGGTGAAGACAGGAGAAGCTTCTTCTTAGCCACAGCCATTTAATTAATACTATGATATTAAAGTTGTTGTTTTTTTTACTTTGAAATACAGGCTCTACTGACAGTAATGATGCCATTGATTCAAACAGCATGGAGATACTGAGTCTAGCTGTTCAACACCGTAAACTTTGACTCTGGTTAAAACGTGAGTCCATGTGGTGATTAGCAACCAACTGGCAGTGTAGCACCTTCACCTGAATACGATTGACTCTTTGACTCTTTTCTTACATGTAAGAAGTCAGAAGCTTTTCTTGTTTCCCAGATGTGAATCAGAGGCATCTCGTCTCTGATCTGTTCAGTTATTGGTCTAAATAGTTGGCTCACACGTTTGGCCTTTTATATTTCTTGCTCACTACGACTGCTTCCCTTTCACCTCTGATGTTGTAAAGAAACAAATCCGACTTCCTGTGAATAAGGGGATGTATGGTGTATTTTCTAAATGTGTAATTTCAACATCTAAAATTTCAATATCAAGCTCACTTTGTATATTTTAACACATTTAGTTGTGATCAACATACTCCTCTTCACCATTGTGAAATACGTCTTGCAGCTTCCTCACTCCACCAAACCTTTTCACCTCTGGTCCTAACCATCGCATTTCTACGTCTTTATTCTTGTGTGTGTGAGACCTCTCTCCTGTGACTCCGTCCTGACTTCATGTTCAATAATCTTTTTTTTCCCATTTTCTGATAGAATGGACTCTAGGCCTCTGCAGCGTCTGTAAACAAGCCTCAGGTTACTGCCCTGTTGTAAACAGCAATAGAAATAGAAGCTTTATGTCCTGATAACGTCTGTCTCACCCGTGACCTTGTTGAAAAAGAAGCAGGGAAGCCGAAATTGAAGCACTCCTCTGTTTAATGTGAACCTGTAGACGCCGAGATTGGACTTTAATGTCTCATTTGAGCATTACGACGAAAATAAGGCTGTTATAGTTTCCCAGCAAAGAGCCTTTCAAACATAGCTTTCAATTATACTCCTACAGAGTTGGGGTTTCTTATTAAATAGAAATAAAGCAATCAATTAGGCTGATGCCAAACCGGATATGTCTTTTAGTGGTAATAGTACTTAGATCTTTACTAATGCCTCTGTGTTCCCGTCAGCCATCACATATACAGTCCACACCAGATATACTGGAGGAAGGATATACTGCATCTCTTAATGCAAAATAATGTGCTGTATCATTAAATGGCTAATCCTCAGAATCGGATAATCTCTGTATGTTGTTTTGTACTGTGACACAAAATGTGGCCTTGAGATTATGGTAGCTTTGCCTCTGATTGGTGCAGGAATAATAATACAAAATGCATTTGGTGGTAATATTGTAGAGGTGTTGGTGCATTTTGGATACAAAATAATATTATACAACAAATATTAGATTCATCATATACAGCAAAATAATCACCAGATTATTCGATATCAAAAATAAGGGCAGCCCTCGTTCATTGAGTAAATTTGATGCGTGACGAAACACAATCGCAGTGAAGCCCCTCAGAATGTTTATGTCCTGCAGTAGAAAGTAAACAGACAATTTGGGAAATATAAAAAAATATAAAACCACTGTTACAATGAAGAGTGTTTTTGTTATTGTAAATGTGGTGCATGGCAGAGATGAGGTCTCCTGGTGCTGTTTGGTACTGGTAGAAAAGAAGTTAAGTGAAACGACGAGTGAGTGTGTGTCTTGTGTATGATTCGCCCATTCTTCACTCGTGCACATTAAACACAGTCCTCTGCGACGTCTCAGCTGAGCTGCACTGGCAGGATGTGACATGTGGCAACCAAGCAGCCTCACTTCCTTCCATTTCCTGCCTGGTTAAATACCCCTCGTAGTAATTTTAAGCAGATGGGAACGCCGGCTGTCTGCCGTGTAGCGACTGCGTCTGTGGAACCCTCCTTCTTTAATAAGTGGGCATGACTTGCCAGTACACTCCCCGATCCAGCCTCACCAGACTCCTAATAACAGTCTCCGTGACTTCTGGGGATTTTCCAGTGTTTGAGCCCTCTGTGAGGAACGGCCTGTGATTACTCTGCCGCTGTCTGTGCCTACAGCTTTACTCATTACCGCTTCTATAGAATGTTGTGAGAGAGCGAGAGAGATTCACAAAGTCTGTCCTGAACAGTCTTAGCTTGGCACACACCATCACGTAAAAGTCCAAATGTGTTGATGTATAGATTGTACACACTGCAGTTGATGTGCAAACCATGTGCACTCGGGCCGTTTGGATAAATTACAGTAATGAGGAAGAGGTGATACGTTCAGCATTTATCAGTGCTTGACAGTCAGGTTCTTCTTTTTATTGGAGGAACAACTCTGAACGTGATGTAGGATGTGTTCAGCAGAGCCGTAAGGATTTATTAACACACTCTTTAACATGGAAATGGATAACGACACACAACCACAACCATCCTAACTGGATTTTTTTTTGTCTGTCCTCTTTAATCTTGTTTAATTTTGTTTTTGTAGAGCAGATGGATCGGTTAGCCAATAAAAATCTGCCGTTATGAGCCTTATGAGACATTATCAGTATCAGTGTTTGCTGTAAAATAACAATTAAATTTCTGTCGTTAGGGTTTGATAACATCTCAGAAATTATTGCATTTTTTTACAATATTTATATTGGCCGACATATAGGTATTAGATTTTATTTACTTCCTAATATAGACATCTGCCCCCAAAATCCATGTTGGTTGGGCTCTAATATGTTTTACACTCTGACCCACCTGGGTTTTTATATCAACTTCTATCTTGTTAAAGGAAAATAATAACTCTAATAAAGCACCAGGAGCTCTGTGTCAGTGTGTTGGTGTCATAGACAAAAAATCTGAGGATTGTACTTTACTTAGACAACCTGATGTGATGGAGCCAATAGAGATTGAATATGTATTTCATCAACTGTTGGATAAACCCAGTCATGTGTTTGTATTGTAGAAGTACTATATAAGAAGTAGCCAGGGGAAATGATACATGTGTGTATTAACAGAATATTTTCAACAGATTTCAGTTTTATGAACAGAAGGACTTATCTTAACTTTCTACTGGGGTATTGTTAAAGAAATATAAGGCAGCATTAAAGGTTTACAAGGAACAGAAGCGAAGGCGGCATCAGGAGCCAGCTCAGATAATAGATGGTGCAGTTTCTATCCTGTGTGTTCGTTTCTTTCTCCGTTGGTTACTGGAGCCCTTAATGAAGGACTGTGGGACTGAGGAGACATGTCCAGTTTGACATCGTAGACTTTCCCCTAACAAGCTCTCTCACTAATGGACCCATTTCCATATCTCCAGTCTTCATCTCTTTTGTTTCGCTGTACAAGTTGTGCTGCAAGAAGAAACACAAAAAATATCCAATCAACAGTTGTGGGAGTCCGTGTTCTTGCAAGAAGTGCAAGAACATGGAGTGATTATTTTGCAGAAAAAGGCTCCCGTGCACTGGTCCCCTCTATATTGTCATTGGTTTTCTACCTGTGATTTTTTAAACTTAATTAAGCTGCATTTGTTTAATTGATTTTCCTACTCATCTGAGGTTATACCAACATTCGCGGCCTGAACTCACCTGTGTTCTCTCTCTGTTTTAGGGCCTCGGGCAGAGGAGCCATGAGCGATGAGGTGTTGCCACGATGTGTGGTCATGTCTCTTCCACTGAACCTGGGATCTCTCTTCCTACTGACTTTCTGTAGCTGTCCTGTTGTTGCCATGAGAGGATCTGTCAGATTCTCGACTTCTGTGCCCTCATACTGGCGCTACCGTTGCGCTGCGTGAGCGCCCCCCTCTCCTCCGGCAGTAACTGCACGGAATGGCCTCTCTGGACCTGCCCTACCGCTGTCCTCGCTGCGGGGAGCACAAGCGCTTCCGAAGCCTGTCGTCCTTACGTGCCCACCTGGAGTACAACCACACGTACGAGACCCTCTATGTCCTCTCCAAGTCCAACAGTGTGTGCGACGCCGCTGCTCTGCTGCCCCTAGTGGCCGAGGGAGCCCTCCTCGCCCCTGCCAACAATAACGACCCCTTTGAGCCACTGAGGTCTTCTGCTTTAAAGGAGCGGCGCTTCCCTTGCCGTGAACTTCCTTGTGTGGACGACCTGAGTTTGACCCCTGCCAACTCCAACACCGCAGCTCGGTATATTCCCAATGTGGAGTTTCCCCTGGGGGACATTTTCATGAAGACAGCCATGACATCCACAGACTCTGGTCCCCATGGAAACCCCAGCACAGCTGTAGCAGTGGCTGCTAATGTAGCAGCTAGCGCAGTGGAGGCGGCCTATGAGGAAGGGCTGGCCAGGCTGAAGGCACGAGCGTTTGAGCGGCTGGAACTGGATGAGAGGCTGGAGAAGTTGTCTGAGGAGGTAAGGATGGTCACTTTGGTTAATTTGGTGGTTAATGTTAATATGGAGCTTTCCCCTCTGGAAAGACTACAGAGTTTGAATATTTCTGACTTTGGCGTCCACTAGTGGTTGTGTCAAACATTGCATGCTGATACATGACGAATCCCCATGCAGTGATCCATAGGGACACAGAAATAAATAAATGCAGATAAACAGAAATAAAAAAAGGTATAAATGTTTAACTAAATAAATGATTCCTTTCATTTTGATAATACTGTATTTATTTATCCATTCATTCATAATTAGCTGACCTATAACTACTAAAGCTGTGTTGCAACAATTTGTGTTGTAATAGTGTTGATATACAATCGCTTTCAGTCACCTACACAGGAACAATGGAAATCACCTCCTGTGAAAACCAATTTCTCCGTCGATTAAAGACGTTGGAGATTGTGGGAGGGGAGTACAATCAAAAGAGTGGAGTGAGCAGATTGTGTGTTATGAGTATTGTGATTGAGTATTTACTGCAGAACCTAAAATATGGAGGATGAATTCATAAAGAAAATAACAACTTCATGATTGAGTAAATCTCCAGGCACACAGTTTGAGAGCTCTGGAGAGGATTTAATAAGGACTAGTGTTTCTCTCCTGACGTCTGAGTTTCACAATCAGAGTCAGACACAGCACAAAGGAGAAGGTGGGTGTGTCTCAACCTCCCAGAATTGTGTTGTGAAGGCTTTTTTATTTTTAATTGCCAGGGTGGAGGCTCTTTAGCCAAATTTAGTGGTGAAGTTACACGTTAACAAAAGCATCACCAACAGTGAACCGTGAAGTTCAGTGTAAGAATGACTGATATGATTTAATTTGATCAGAACCAGTTAAAACTGTCAAATATGATAATTAGTTATGGTTTTGATGAAACCTTTTGTGAGGCAACAACTGAATCTTAGTTAAAAACCTGATTAGCACCTCTAGTTGTGTTTTCTCACACAACACGGTGACATTAAGAAGCTCATGTGCTTCCTCGTCTTGTAGGTGGAGCAGAAAATAGCCGCACGTGTCGGCCGTCTTCAGTCAGAGCTGGAGAGGAAGAGCTCCGAGCTGGAGCGGGCCAAGCTCGAGAGCGAGCGGCTGAGCCAGGAGAAACAAGACCTGGAGGACAAGGCCTCGGAGCTCTCTCGCCAGGTGGACGTGTCGGTGGAAATGCTCGCTAACCTCAAACAGGACCTGGTGAACAAGGAGGCGGAGCTCAACCACAAACAGCAGTGAGTGAATTATACTTCTTCTACTGAATGAAACTGTGTCACAAGTCCATGCTTCATTACGCAGTTCAGCAGGTTTGATTTAGTATTTAATCTGTGAAGTGTTCACAGTGTATGAGAAAAAAACAACACAACAGCACAAGTGTGGATGGTGATGATATTTTTAAAAGAAAATGTTTTTCTTGCACAGGCTTTTCCAGATGGATTCAAGATATAAGATGTAACAATTCTTCCTTAAAAAATTTTAAAAAATGACGAGACCTACATTATATATTTTGTCGACTTGTGAACTTACATTATCCAAAATGTTTCCAATAATGTTCAAGCCCAGAGAAACTTACAATTTTGTTCAAGGTAACAGGAAGTTTCATTTTTGTCGCCTTTGTCCACTTTGTTCTCTGCTGTAACTTCTGGGGCAAACAACGTATGACGAAGGAAAGAAACACTGTTGGCCACTCAGCTGTTTTTATGCCACTGTTTGTATTGGTCACTCGTAATGAAACTTAGATACATGACCTCAGCCATGTACATGGTTTGCACCTGAGATTCATCCGGTAGATTTGTATCTGTTAGTGAAGACAACAACTCCCATGATCCCACACTGCTTCACGACGTCATCAAACTAGGTCTTTTGTTATTGTTTTGATTGAGAGACTCCTAGTGGCTGAAGTTACATGTTGTACTTTTGAGTACATTTATTTTTCATATACTAACTGCAATCTTCATTATAACAATTATCATGTGTTTAGAGAGCGTGATGCTGCAGCTCCTTTCTTGTGGTGCTTCTATAAAACAAATAATTGTGCATACACACACACACACACACACACACACACACACACACACACACACACACACACACACACACACACTCTCCCCTCCTGTCCTTCACCTCTCCCTCTCCGTTGATAATGTAATTCGTATTGTTTCCTCCCACCAGATGTGGTCTGCATCTGTCTCCCTGCAGGGACGGTTAACTGCTGAATGGAGGGTTGGACAGGAGCAGCTGAGCAACAGCGTTTTCTCATCTGTCTCACAGCTGCATTGCCCGACTCTCTCTCTCTCTCTCTCTCTCTCTCTCTCTCTCTCTCTCTCTCTCTCTCTCTCTCTCTCTCTCTCTCTCTCTCTCTCTGAAGCCAGTCTTTCCATAAAGCTGCTTTATGAAATAATGGAAAGTAAATAGAAGGAGCAGTTGGATATAAATCACATTGTGGTAAAACTATTGACTTGTAACTAGTTATTGCTGAAGCAGAACTAGTTAGTACGACCACGCCCCTTTTCCCCCTGGTCAAAAACCCACTAACACCTGACTCTGCAGTAGACACAGGAATTTATTGGCTACAGCTCTGGTAGTGATGGAAACATGACACCTAGGTGAACATGCTAATTTCAGAATTTTCTTTAATTTGTCAGTCTAGGTGCTGATGTTGCGCCTTTTCTGGCTTGATGTTACGGCATTCAACTCCTGGGGGTTGGCACGGTGTATAAATTGGGTACTATTGTCAGAGATTATATTGAAATTAAACACAGGATGATTTATTGTGCGTTCCAAACATTGATGCTCTGGGTTTGACCGGGTAGATGTTGAATATATTATTCTTACAGAAGTTAAGTCACCATTATATTTTATTAAATGTTTTGCCGTCTTCCTGTCTCACTAATTAGATTTTAGAGATGTATGGTGTTGAATTGAAACAAGAAAATGTTCTACCAATGTCAAACAGTCATACAGGTTCTTATTCATTATGTGTTCAAGGGGAATCGTGAGGCACAATAACAAACTAATAAGAAATGAAGACTCAATGGGTTATATTGTATTCATTATAAGAATGTAGTTAATTGATTTAGTTGAGAATTTCATCCCCAGATTGTTCAATTGAGATGTAAGGTGAAAGTTTTTAACAACTACTTTTAGTTTGTCGTACTTTCATGACATTTTCTACCACAACCACCAGCCCCTGCTGTGTTTTCTTTCCTGAAACAATCATCAAATGTTGACAAGTGTCACTTTGAGGCTCATACTAAAGTCGTCCTGTATCTTGTGTCATGTCTTTATCCGACATGGCAGCGAAACCTCGTCTTCCTCCGCTCCTCTCGGTTTTTATCACTTCCCCTCCGTCTCCTTATCAGGCCTGAATGTCAACAGTAGGTCAGAGGCAGAGGGGCTTTTCCCCAAGGCCTCTAATCTCATCACAGACGTACCACGGCACACGGCCCAGCACTGCATGTGTGCTGTTCACGGATTTAAAAAGGCATCAGTGACAGCACACACACACACACATACATGTATATATATATTTAACTATTTAGGATTACCTTGTTGGTCAAATAGAACTGCAAACAATGTTAGTTTTCAGTATTGACTCATCTTTTGGGTATTTTAGAAACAACTGCAGGTCTATAATGTGTCGATGTGTCAGGTAACAGTGAAGCATCCCAACATTATAATTTCCCAAAGCACAAGGTGACAGCTTCAGTTTGTGATCGATACAGAAAACAAAAATATGTTAAATGTACTCGACCGAAAACATTGAAAGGCAGCAAATCCTCACATTTGTACAAAGTAAATTGTGAAAATGTCTGGACTTCAGTGCTTGTCTATTTGTTTCACATTCCCTTAGTCCACAATATGAATTTATTACGGCCACATAACAAGTAGATATGTAGATACACAGTAGGTTATTGGGTCTTTGCAGGTTAATTAAGAGAAGTGAGATATTCGTCTCCTGTTCCTAAGTCTCACTCCGTAGTTTTATGACACAGACACAGTTTCGTTGGTTTGAATGAGCAGAGGACAAAAGTACTTTTCTTCTATTCAGTCCCTCCTCTGTCTGGTGAAGGTTACAAGAAGCAGGAAGCTGTTACATGACCACAACTACCTGGCAGCATCAATCTGAGAAGGTCTTAATCTTAAGAACCTCCTCGCCCGAGCTGTGTGAATGCCTCCAAGCTATGCCAGCAGCTCCCAGCCTCACCCTCACCCTCTCTCTCTCTCTCTCTCTCTCTCTCTCTCTCTCTCTCTCTCTCTCTCTCTCTCTCTCTCTCTCTCTCTCTCTCTCACACACACACACTTTCCCTGTCTCTCTGAGGAGAAGCTGGCAGTCAAACAGTCGGCTCATTCAGAGCAGAGATGGAAAAAGAGAATCACACTTGGGGAGTGTTCAGCAGCGTTGATGACTAGGCTGTAGTCACCAAGACACAGCGCCGCTCATTGGCTTTAACATATATTCCCAACAACTGCATACTCCCACTTTTCTATCTCTGATTCTCACCAGTGACTTTGGAGAATCTTTTTGCAATTTTAAGAATACATGCACCAGGTTATAAAGCAGTGGTGTCAGATGTTACAAGTGTGAGTCACAGAGGATGCTCGTACAAAATGGCTCTTGCTGCTGGTAGCGGCAGTAGCACACAACAATGAGACACAGACCTGAGCATTCATTCTACAATTTATTCAGGAACACTGTGAATAATCAGGGGACGTGGAAAACGCCTCAGGTACAGTTGTTCAATTCAGTCCTGTCTTTGTTATAATCCCAGCGTGCAGCACATTCACAAACAAGAATATGCACAGAAAAGCTATACTACATAATACTGTAACGCTCGCTGACAATACATAATAATGAATGTCACACTGTAGCTGCGGCCGTCAGGCCTCTGGAGCACGGATGTAAAAGTGCTTCAACAGCAGCTGGAATAAAGCAGAGCAGCAGGAATCAGCAGAAACTGGAGCCTGAGGAGACATGAAAAATATTCACCTGATGACACACAACAAGGTTTATTTGTTTTTTTTACAAAATTACTACAATTGCTAATAGGCTGGTTTCTCCTTATTGTTCCAGTGGATCCACTTAAAGAGCTGTTTGCAATTAACTTTAATCTTGTCTGTAGCTTTTAATAAGGCAAGTTCCTTTTCACGTGGAGCCAAGAAGATTGTGTGATATTGAAACTGAGCGCTGCTGCAGGACGACGTAACGCTGCCGCTCTTTTTAATACTTACACTACCGTTCAAAAGTTTGGGGTCACCCAGACAATTTCGTGTTTTCCATGAAAACTCACACTTTTATTTATCAAATGAGTTGCAAAATGAATAGAAAATATAGTCAAGACATTGACAAGGTTAGAAATAATGATTTTTATTTGAAATATTAATTTTGTTCTTCAAACTTTGCTTTCGTAAAAGAATGCTCCATTTGCAGCAATTACAGCATTGCAGACCTTTGGCATTCTAGCTGTTAATTTGTTGAGGTAATCTGTAGAAATGTCACCCCACGCTTCCTGAAGCACCTCCCACAAGTTGGATTGGCTTGATGGGCACTTCTTGCGTACCATACGGTCAAGCTGCTCCCACAACAGCTCAATGGGGTTGAGATCTGGTGACTGCGCTGGCCACTCCATTACAGACAGCATACCAGCTGCCTGCTTCTTCCCTAAATAGTTCTTGCATAATTTGGAGGTGTGCTTTGGGTCATTGTCCTGTTGTAGGAGGAAATTGGCTCCAATCAAGCGCTGTCCACAGGGTATGGCATGGCGTTGCAAAATGGAGTGATAGCCTTCCTTATTTAAAATCCCTTTTACCTTGTACAAATCTCCCACTTTACCAGCACCAAAGCAGCCCCAGACCATCACATTACCTCCACCATGCTTGACAGATGGCGTCAGGCACTCTTCCAGCATTTTTTCACCTGTTCTGCGTCTCACAAATGTTCTTCTGTGTGATCCAAACACCTCAAACTTTGATTCGTCTGTCCATAACACTTTTTTCCAATCTTCCTCTGTCCAATGTCTGTGTTCTTTTGCCCATATCAATCTTTTCTTTTCATTGGCCAGTCTCAGATATGGCTTTTTCTTTGCCACTCTGCCTAGAAGGCCAGCATCCCGGAGTCGCCTCTTCACTGTAGACGTTGACACTGGCGTTTTGCGGGTACCATTTAAAGAAGCTGCCAGTTGAGGACCTGTGAGGCGTCTATTTCTCAAACTAGAGACTCTAATATACTTGTCTTCTTGCTGAGTTGTGCACCGGGGCCTCCCACTTCTCTTTCTACTCTGGTTAGAGCCCATTTGTGCTGTTCTCTGAAGGAAGTAGTACACACCGTTGTTGGACATTTTCAGTTTCTTCGCAATTTCTCGCATGGAATAGCCTTCATTTCTAAGAACAAGAATAGACTGGCGAGTTTCACATGAAAGTTCTCTTTTTCTGGCCATTTTGAGAGTATAATCGAACCCACAAATGTGATGCTCCAGATACTCAACTAGCTCAAAGGAAGGCCAGTTTTATAGCTTCTCTCACCAGCAAAACAGTTTTCAGCTGTGCTAACATAATTGCACAAGGGTTTTCAAGGGTTTTCTAATCATCCATTAGTCTTCTAAGGCGATTAGCAAACACAATGTACCATTACAACACTGGAGTGATAGTTGCTGGAAATGGGCCTCTATACACCTATGTAGATATTTCATTAAAAACCAGACGTTTCCACCTAGAATAGTCATTTACCACATTAACAATGTATAGAGTGTATTTCTGATTAATTTAATGTTATCTTCATTGAAAAAAACAGTGCTTTTCTTTGAAAAATAAGGAAATTTCTAAGTGACCCCAAACTTTTGAACGGTAGTGTAATTGTTTCTCTTCTCTGGGGAAACGTTTGCGTGAGGTGTTCAGGGTGTTGATAAAGCGTCATTTAGAGACACGTAATAGTTTGCAATCCAGTACTCCAGCCTTGAAAGAAGTTAGAGCTAAAAATGATTAGATGGTTATTTGAGAATAAATTATAATTTCACTTTGTTTAGAGACAAAACAAAATAATTGCCATACAAGAAAAGCTTGTCTTTGTGAAGCTGGTGTTGCATTTTTGTTGCATTTCTCTAAAATTGGTGGTCATTAAGCAGTGTCATGTCAGATTGTGTTATACTGTTATTTGCATTATACCTATGCACTGACTCTCTGTACTCTTTACTCTGTGATACCTCAGCTCAGGGCTCCTGCTCCAGCCCAACAGGGAGAGACTCAGTTCTGCAGTTTGCAGGTGCAGATTGTGCAGGGCTCCATGATATTGTATCCACCCTCTGCATAGTGATGAGAGGAGACTGGTACAGGGAAAACTCCTGTGAGGTTTTCACATCATATTCACACACAGTCCTGCGGTGTAGGCCTCAGCCCTGAAGCTGGATTTATTCCTACAAGCGGCCATGATATAGTAAGAGCGGCCTCGTGTCGCATATGGAAGCTGGAAGCTGGAGGAGACTTGCTTTTTCACTGTCACTGTTGCTCCTTCAGAAAACACATTCACTCCTCACTGAGCAGCAATCTTGAATGCAAAGTGGGGCTGTCAGGGCGGAGAGAGAGAACTCGCCTCATTATCGTCAGCCTCTTAGAGAGAGAGAGCGAGAGGGAAGCACGCAGGGTGAGCACCGCGAGACTTCTGGAGGCTTTCTAAGAAATCTGTGTAAGAACGTGATCTGCAGTGTATCACAGAACGGTTGGAAACGGTTAGGACCTGCTGTAAAGACGGATATTATAACCGAGGCTGTTAACATGAACAAACACATGTTGGAGCATGATGAGACAGAGGGGGGGATATGTTTCCAAACCCAGGAGGAACAGATGTCAGGAAAGCCAGTGAATAGTTTGGATCATGGTAAAATATTGAAGCGCTGATGCCAAACACTTTGACACTATGATAATTATGTTATGTTTTCGATAAAGCCAGAGACACCACATTGTTCAGCATCGACATGAAGTGGCTTATAAGGGTTGTGCTTGTTATTATGTGAATCCAGATTGTAGTGTATGTATGATCCAGTGGATGTTAGCCCTCAGTTAGAGCAGGATTTAATGGGCTGTTCATCTCTGTTATGTCATTAGATGGAAGAAACTGACATGTTTGTCCTTGAGGCTGGATGAAACCATCTGAACAGGGAGGGAAAGGTAAAGAGGAAGGATGATGCAAACGCTCGTTCGCTGGAGACGTCTCCGCGCCGGCGTCAGCTTGTGGCCGGAGGCATTATGTTTGTGGGTTTGTCCGTCTGAACCCCGTTGTGAACACTAAACATGAGAACATTTAATTTTTAACAAAACTGTTCATTTGCTCAAATGTGAAGCTTTGCTGCTTTTCTCTATCTCTGTCATTGGGCTCTGGTAAACTTTGTCATTTTTCAAGATTATCTGACATTCTATTGGACTAAATAGACCAAAAAGATAACGGGTGGATTAATCATTAGCTGCTGAGGACATATTGTCTTTTATTTTTCAAATTCAAACACCTGATATTCAATTTTATTGCATATGCTAAGGAGGTTATGTTTTCACCCCTGACCTTAAAGGGGACATAGCATGCAAATTCCACTTTGTTAGTGCTTCTACAGGTTAATGTGGGTATCTGGCATGTCTACCAACCCAAAAACTCTGGGGAAAAAACACTCGCGCGTTTTGTTATAGTTCCTCTAAGTCAGAAACGTCATGCTTGAGTGACTCGATTGAGCTTCCTGGGTTTTGTGTCGTAACAAGGCACTGGAAGTATCCCTACATGGTCTTGGCCCACCCCCCACCTCATCCCCCCCCGTCCCCCCACACTCATTATGCCGGGTTTACACCGGACGCAGCGAGGCTGCGAGGCAGCGCAGCGCCGTTCCCAAGCGGGCAGCCGCCTGGCTGTTCCCACGGGACGAGCATTTCTCCGCTGGTCAGCCCGCGATTCACTCACATGTGGCATTTGTCTGGATCGTTGGGACTGGGAGGCTGCAGCAGTTGCTCGGGCGCAACCGCTCGCTCTCCCGTGCGTGAGCTGGAATTTGTGTCAGCGCCACACAGCCAGCAGTGTGGAAGACTTCCGCAGTGTTCAGCACTACTGTAACACCGGCACAAACACACAGAGCACCCCCACTCGTTACACCGGGTTTACACCCGACGCGGAAGCGCCGCTGCGAGGCAGCGCAGCGCCGTTCTCAAGCGCGCAGCCGCCTGGCTGTTCACACGGGACGTGCATTTCTCCGCGCTGGTCAGCCCCATAGACTGTATATATAAGGTCAGCCCGCGATTCTGCTTTCTCCGCTTGTTGTTGTACCCGTTGAATGTTGGGGTTCGGGGGTAAATGATGGTCTTCATAGCCCCCCCCCCCCCCCCCCCCCCCCCCCCCCCCCCCACCCCTCTCTTTCTCTCTCTGTCTGTCTGCTTGTGTGCTTGTAGTGGATGGGCAGAGGGGGACATTTAATTATGTGATTGGGAAAATTAAAACTCCAGGACAACAGAAGGGGAATACAAAGTATGGGATGCATATTTGATCATTTATATCATATAAAATATGTAATTTATATCGTTTAAAATCATGGGGGGAGAGGGGGGAGGGGGGAGCTGGCTCATTAGCATTTAAAGGAACAGGCACTCAAAACAGGTCACTCTGTGGAGGGCTGTTTTAAATGATCCTTGTGGTATTTTGACCAAAGTATGTTACAGACATTTCATTAAGACCCCAAGGAACCATATCAACTTGTGGTAAAATGGGCATGCTATGTCCCCTTTAAGTTTGTTAGTTGGTTTGTTTGTCAGCAAGATTACAGTCAAACAACTGAACGGATTTCCATGAAACTTGGTGGAATGAGTGAAGAACCCACTAAATGTTGAGCGTTTTTCAACATTTTCAGTTTCCTTAGGGAATAATTCATGGATCTTGATGGACAAGAATCAGACACATTTAAGGAAGGGATATCTATGAGTGTGTGAAATTTGGTGCAGCTTGATTGAATTTAAGAGGACTAGGAGGTTTGTGCTCTACTGAGTACCATACAATAGTGAATGTAGTTTTCTATCACGTATGTTAAAACACTCTTCATCGTCACCTTTCTGCCGTATCCCTGGTGGACTCAGCCATTTTGGGAGCGTAATAAAATATTTACTTTCCTCTGATTGATTTGAGCCAAGACCTGGATTAGAGGCTTCTTGGGAAAACCAGTCGTGCATTTTTATTCCTGAGGGTTTTGCAAACAGCACATTTCAGCCTGTGTCTCTTTCATCATCCCTTTTGTCCCCCTTTCATCCTGGTCTGTCTCACATCTCACCTCACCATTCTCTCCAAACTGCTCCTCATGCTGCCGTCCTTTGTGTTGTGTTACGCGTGTGTGTGTTTGTGTAATGCATACAAATATACGACACTATGACACGGTTTTCTGTCTCATCAGGAAAAAAAAAGACACTATTGGATCCAGGTGTCAAAACAGGGAGACAGACGCTTTGTTAAACTCGCATCCTCCTCTTCCTCGCGCAGCCTCTCAGCCAACCACTGCTGCTCTAAATATTAATGAGGAATAATTTTTGAATTAATGGCCAGAGACGATGACATCGGTGAAAGGAGGCTGACCAGTGATTGTAATTAACATTTAAACAGAATCTTTCAGAGGAGCTGTATGAATCACGCCTGCTGCAGCGCCGTGTCTTTTTGTTGTGGCTGTTAAGTAGAAGGGAAATGAAACATGGCTCAGCGAGTCGTTATTTCTCTGTGCACAGGCAGCATGAGATTTCTATTGAGGTTTTTTCCAAGCCCAGTTTCATTCGTTTAATAGAAAAAACTACAGTTTAGATCATTTCTTTCAGGACTAAATTTAGCGAGAGTTTTTCATTTCTAAAGTTCAGGTCAGGATAGAGAAATATTTTGATATTCTAACAACAATAATTGTCAGCTTGAACTTGAGAGAATATAAACAAGTACTATGATAAACAAATAAAAGCTCTTTTCTTACATCAAGAATTTTTTTTATGGCTTCACTTCAACTGTATAACCTGACTTCATGTAGGCAATATTTAACAATTTATTTACAATATTCAGTCTTCATCAATCAATTCTTTTCATCAACTCATTACACAAGTAAAACCTTTTGATAAGAACCATTAGCGGCAGAAAAATAAACCCTTGTCCCGTGTCAGTGACTTTTGTGGACAAACATTACATCATTCAGTATACGTATATAGATATACTGTATGTCATATCTATATATACTGCAGGGTATTTCTACTTAAAGGTAGTTACTCATGGTGATCACGTGTACGAGTCAGATGCACAGATCCGAGTGACGTCTTAGTCCGAAGATATGCCTGTTGTTTATTCACACCTTTGAACTTGATGCATCGTGAGCGTAATTGGTCACATGTTCCACTAGAGGGCACACCCCAAAACTCAGACCATAAAGAACTTGGTTTGCTTTTTGTAATTAAGAAACATGGCCACAGCTGAGGTCACGTGCTCCCCCTACGGTTCATGTGCATATTGCATCTTAGCAGAGGATAAGCACAACTGAAAAGAACTCAGGATCCACCAGGCAGCCATATAGTTAAAAGCATGTGACCTCAGGTGGATGGGCATTGTTTACATTTAGTTTCTTTAGTGTGTGCATTATAATGTTTGTAGCTGGATGTTTTCCCCTCATACCCATGAACATAAATTGTTGTGATGAGGACGATATAGATCCAGGGGGGAACCTCCGCCAGTTCATTTCCCCTGAATCACACCTCAGACTTAACAACCTGTTCATCAGCCAGAAGAAGATGGCTGTTTGCCTCTCCGGCAGCATCTGGGTGAACACGCTGACATGTTTGTCACCTTGAGGCTTTAATTCTAAAGTGTTGGAGTGAAACACGCTGCAAGAGCCAAGTGTGTGTGTGTGAGTGTGTGTGTGTGAGAGAGAGAGAGAGAAATTAGGATTGACAACAGGAAGCAGCCACATCCCATTCCTCTCCTCTGTCAAACCTCCCATTCTATCTGCGTTCACACGACTGCAGATTTCTCTTTTCCGTCTGTTGCTTTAGTCTCTGCAGTGTTTTTTCTCTCACGCTCTTTGTAGCTGTTCGCCTTCTCTTTTTTTTTTTTATCAGCTCCAGTTCTCCTTTTCTCCTCCCCTTTATTTCCTGTCTAACCATTTTTGCGACATCTCTTGGGAGATTTTCTTTTTCTTCTCTTCCCTGCTGCCCACCTTCCACCATGTATTTTATTTCATCTCCCTGATTCCCTTCCTTCTCCGTGAGGAATTTCACATATGCAGGATGAGGTTACTTCAGTTCAGTGGTTAGACGGCCAGGCCGTCTGGTTCATCTGTGTGTTTCTTCCTGTCACGGAGGAAATGGAGGTAAAGGGTTTCCTGTGTTGCTTCCAACATGTGGGTGTCTCTGTCTCCAGTAACAACAGAAACCTGCTACAGTTAGATTTAAAATAGATTAAGACAAATTATGGATATGAGAACATTTAAATGCCAAAACGGAAATGGTCTAATTAAGAGCACATCCAAGCCAAGCTCAACAACTGCTCCTTCAAGGACTCACGAGGAAGCTGTTTGAAGGCTGAACTACTCTCTATTCACACTGTTCTCTGTTTATTAACTTGAATAATGAGCAACCATTGCTTCAGGCTGCTTCATTATACATCACATTAGGTGCAGCTCTAAATATTAAACCAAAATAAATTTGACTTTTATATTGGGGGAAAAAAGTTACTCGTTTACCTTTTTCATCAATTCCCACCATACGTTTGTTTTCAACAAGTCTCTTCTGGCTCACAGATAATTCACTGCCTCCTTTTCTCTCTGATCCAGTGCTTCAGTTGTGGCACTTTACTTCAAAGATAGATCTTTTCATTATTTACACAGTTACAAACTGAAACTGATCCGACACGTTCACATTTCTGCAGATATTTACACTACATCCATAGAAATAGTTCAATAACAGAATCCATATTTTTGTCACTCTTTCACCTTTAGATTGTTGATGATGTAAAACAGCCTGAGACAATAAGGAGTTATAACACAAGCTTTACTCTCCCTCCTCCTGTTCTTCATCTCCAGTCAGGACAGTCAGTGTCAGATGGATGTTGAAATGTCCTTTTCCAGAAGAGGAGAGCAGAGTTTACTGTCTGGTGAGGATTAGATGCACAGAAGATCTTGATATCTTAAACAAACACTTTCTTTAGGTTCTCTCTGTAGATTTCCACAACGAGAAGTGTCACCTCAGTGGAGACTGTCTTCTTTAATGGGCCTGTTTCAATCTTTTTACATGACTCAATGAGCCCAGTGTAGATAAAAATAATGTTATACCACATTATGAGCAATTACCAAGAGAGAAGCTCTGAACAAGATTGATCCCAGAAGGGAAGAGGAGACCTAATGGACACTTAATTGTCATATCATTTACTGACACACTGATTATTTACTCACAGATATGAAGGCACGTCTGCTTCCGCTTCTCCCGACACTCACCTGGGTTCATTTCGGAGTTGTATTTTTGTAATCTTTGCCTGAAGATGAGGAAAGTTAACTGTGCCAGACACCAAACTATTTTTATCGCAGAATGTCCCCGTTTCAAGAGCATTTACTTTGAGCGCTGGTACCGTTTTGAGATGATTCTGGATTGTGTAACAGCCGTAAGTAAAGTATTTTACAGTGGGTGTTGCATTAAAACATCCCTCAATCAGCCTCCTTCACACAGCATGTCGAAAACAAATGCGTGTGCGAGAAGCTGTGTATAAGCACCTTATTTCATGAAGATGTTGGAAATACAAAATGAAGAAATGATCATTTCAAACTGGATGAACACAGATTTTCATTCCGCTCTCTGCAGTGACTCTCTGAACCCTGTAAAGGCTCCTTTGGCTTTGTCAAGGTCAGACGACTGGATCGCCTTGCTAATCTCTGCTGACTGCATTGTTCGGCCAGCGGAGGCTCAGGCCGTTTTTTAGCACACAAACATAGACACACAAAAGAAAAAGAGAAAAGACTCGAGGACGTCTGCAGCTTCTGGGAATTGTAGGAGTCCCACGTGGAGGCAATTCCACCTTAGGCATGAAAAATATAAAGGAAAGGAGAAGGGATGTGAGACTTTGTGTTGGGTGGAGACAAGATATGAACGTGAAAAGGCGTCTAGATGTGAAAAGTAATGTTATTAGGAGAATTGTAGAGATAAATCATCAACATTTAGAATATTTGTTTAGTTATTAGAGCCTGACTGATCAGTTGGCTGTAAAATATCTCAGTTACATTTCTTTGTCATAAGGGTTCGATGGGGATTAATAACCTTAGGGTGGAAAAGAGGAGCCACACGGAAGACGCTAACACGGTTTTTAACTTTGAAAGACGATGAGATTCGAGAGCGTTTAGCGTTAATGGCCGAGGCCGCTGTCTTTGAGCTGGGAATGAAAGCACGCGATGTCCGCAGCTGAATTTATACGTCATGTTCTGCCTCCTGCTGCTCTACCAAGACGCCGCCCTTCACCTGAGTTGTTCCAGACACATTCATGTTGTCGTGAACGTGTCTGACCCGAACAATCTCCTGTTGTGTTCTTCATATGTTAAAGACAAACTCTCAGGTAAAGTTTATCTGCATCCCATTGAACATCTGTTTATTTCTCCCTGCACCAGATGTCACTGAGGTAAACTACAACATTATCTGTGGGAGCAGTTTGACTGATTTGAGCTTTCACCAGGTTGAGGCCAGTTTCCATTATTACAGAAGCTGCTCATTGGTGCTGGACATCAGCGACTTCTTCTACAATTCATAATCCAAGCTTAAATGTATTGACTTGATGTGATCAGACTAATTCCATCTGAACATTCAGGAACGTTTATGGCCAGAACATTGATCTGGATAATCATGAACACGCTGTTTATTCAGACGACACAAACAGAATGGCTGCAGGGAAAGATGGCTGCAGACAAACCCTAACGTTTCCTGACATCCTGGTTTGTTTGCCTCTGTATCTGAGTAGCACACTGTCCCTTAGAAGGATGAACTTAGCCCTCCTTTGCCTGCGGTATAAATATCCAGCTGCTCTCTCACCATCCAGTTCTTTGCTCTCTCGCCCCCTCTCTTTCACTGTTCTCTCTCTCTCTCTCTCTCTCTCTCTCTCTCTCTCTCTCTCTCTCTCTCTCTCTCTCTCTCTCTCTCTGTGTGTTTGGATTGTGTATTTATCTCAGTCACCAGCCCTCAATGTGTGTAAAGTGCAGGACGGCAGCTGGTGTGTATGTGAGAGAGGTTTTGACAAAATACAGCGAGAGTCCTGAAGTCACATAAGGACCATTTGCTCAATATGTGCAGGAGCGTTTCAAGGGACTTTGGGGGCCTCAGGCAAAAGGGACCTAATAATAGTAAAGTTTAAGTGCACAGCCACCACCACCCTCCCTCAAGCCAAACCTCAATCCATACCAAAGCTTGTGGCATGGAGGCTTGTTGGGGGGGGGGGGGTTTCTGACCATGCTGACGTTGCAGTTGTCTGTACATAGCTGATCATAGAATTTAAAGCTCTTCTCACAAAATTGTTGGTGCTGTGGATGAACATAATCAGGGCCTGAGGTAATTGTCTGCTTTGCCCACCCTGTAGCAACGCCCCTCTACATGTGAGGTGTACATTTTTCGGTTGAAGAATGTGGCAATAATATCACCACCACCCCCCCCCCCCCCCACCTCTGCCTGCAGGGAGGTTGCCCAGATTGACCAGTTCCTCCAGGAGACGGCGGCGCGGGAAGCCAACGCCAAGGTGCGTCTGCAGCAGTTCATCGAGGAGCTGCTGGACCGCGCCGACCGCGCCGAAAAGCAGCTGCAGATCATCAGCAGCTGCGGCACAACACCGAACGGGAGCCTGGGACGCTGCAGCCTCCAGGCCTCGAAGGGCAATGGACGCCAGGTAATTTTATTCAGAAATAAGTCCCAATTTTATGATAATAAGTCCTAATATGACAAGAATTAAGTCCTGATTTTAAAATAAATACATTTTATGACTGACCTCCATTCGGGGAACACCCCAGCGATTGTTGGAAGTTGCAAACCGAGTCATCAATCGGCCCGATTATCCTTTAGTGTGCAGCAGCCTTTAGGAGCCAGAGTCTGCGCTGCAGCGATCGGGAGATGGAGCAGAGGGAGCGAGTTCTCATCAATACATGTGTTCTGGCTGTTTTGCCATTTTTGTAGCATCCATCAAAATCCTGCTGCTGGTAGATGAGGTAGAACAGAGAGATTTTTAATTTAGCATCAGGTTTTGGATTCTTATTATTTCCAGTTTTATTTTGACATCTCTTATGTGTCTGGTGGATGTTTTACTTCCTGGTTTTATCTGTTTTCCTGCTCTTGTGATCGTCTGTCCTGCCCTGCTGGGTTTCACCAGTGTCCATTCATCCCTGTCTCCCTCGTGTGTTCGGTCTCTGTGCTGCTACTTCGTCTCCTCAGTTCTGTTCCCCGGAGTTTGCTCATGCTTCTCATGTTTTTGAGTTTAAGTTTTCAGTTTGGTTGCCCGTCTGCCAACTGCAGCGTCTGTAAGACAGTTTTTTAAATATTTCTTTCCACATTATATGTTCTTTACTGCACCTTCCTGTGTTTGTCCTATTTCTGCCTTTTGGGTCTTTCACACTAATTTCTGAAATCCATTTCTTTATGCACTTGGCTCTGTGCAGTCTTACAGCTCCAGACCGAGCGTACACTAAGATGAGCCTGCAGGGATGTCTACATATATTAGACCATAACGTTTATACTGTATCTGCAGCTTGTTGTTGTTTAATCAAGGGCTGCTCACCCACTGGGGGATGTGTGGAGGACTTGTGTTTGCAAGGTGAATAGGAGACTAAGCATTCAGCATCAAAACAGTAGAAATATGAAAACTGTGTGGCAGATCCTGACCAGAGCGTGCACTCGTATAAAAGCCTCCCTCCTTCTTCAGAAATCACACATCAGATCTCTCTGCTTTGCCTCGACGATTTAGAAAAATAAAAATAAAGGCACAGACTGTTCTTATAAATGTCACTTATTGAAATAATTATTCAACACCTCTTGAAGAGGTGACCTGGTCCACACTGTACAAATGTGTGCTGCCATGGAAACCAGCACTTGCTCTTGCTCAAGGTTTCAGCATGATTTTAAATGAGATGTAATGTGGTGCAGATCTGCCCGAGAGAAATTCTGCTTCATTTTCACTTAGGTGTGAGTGATCCTCGTCTCTTCAGATCAGTATCACTGACACAAAGATATACAGTATATCTGCGTCTTCGTCTCACTCACCTTATAGAGAGCAGTCAGTAGTGGAGGTGCTGCTTTTTTTGTAATCATATAAGTAGCCTGTGAATGGAATTGGTTAACAGCATTTTAGTTGTAAACAATAACTAGACTGTCACTCAGTAAAGCACATAAGGCCCAACAGTGCCCTTAAATTCAAATTAGCCTTATAGCTAAACCCACATTATGTTACCTCAGCTACACATTGGTAGTAGTTACAGGTTTCTAGCATAACAACCCGCCCATGATCAACAGCCAATAATAGCCATGATCTCTTTGGATTTATAGTCAGTCGATGACTTGTCATGTCTCTACATGTGCTGTTCTTGGATTGTGAGTAATAAACATGTACATGTGTGGAGTCAGACAGTGGTCGACCCATCTAACCACACACCTTCACAACCTGGCTCTCCATTTCTCTGGCATCAGCAGGGTGATCGCCCTTTACCACCCGAGAGACAGGTTTTACAGTCACAGGGGTATTTTAAGACCGACAGCGACTGAGAGCAAGAAGGAGAAATAGATTGAAAAATTGAGTTTTGGACCAAATTTGATGTGTTTTTTCTTATTTCATCCATTGTGTGAGATGTGTCCCTCCTTTGCTTTTTACTGCAGCCTGGTCAGAAAAACCAATGTTCGTGTGTTTGCCTCTTTCCTCCACGGTCCTTTTCCACTGGCACTAAGCCAGAAACAAGCTGAGCGAGTAGAACATAGAGAGAGAGAAGAGAGAGAGTTTGAGCACATTTTCCCTCAGTGACATGTTGCCAGTCTGGTGCACATACTCCCACCTGGCACCACCTCACACATACACATGGGTGTACGCACACACGTACAAACACTACACTCAGCATGTGAGAGGAACAAGGAGTGTTTTGCTCTCAGGCAAACAGAACGAGTGAGAGTCAGATTACACATCCACCACTAAATACACTTAGAAATATGGACCTGCTTTCAGGGCTGCAGCTTCATTATGTGTTGCTGGAGTTGAGTGTTTGTTGGTCAGCAAGTCTTTTCCATCCAACATTTCATTTGAGAACAAGATATCTGAACACCTTTTTTTCATTTATGACTTTGATGACCCCCCCCCCCCCCCCCCCCACCCCCCCCCCCCTGCGATATCGAGGTTTCGCTGATACACGTGCTTAACTAATCAAGTCAATCTTAACAGTCAATCATGAGGTTTCACCCTGTTTTTATAGCAAATATCTAAACTAACTGTAAAAGTTAGCACTTTAAACAAACATCGGTGTGATAGAACTAAAAAGGTCAGAAACAATCTTCAATGAGAATTTATTGAACGTGTACTTTCACCTCTTTTTGGCCCATCCACTAACATGGGGAGGGTTTATCACCTATACTGCAACCAGCCACTAGGGGTGATCAAGAGGATTTGGCATCACTACACAGGGAGGTGTTTTAGCATCCATCTGTATATACAGTCTATAGCTGCTGAGCAAATTCATGCACTCTGGTCATATTTCATTAGACTAAAACGATCTTAACCATCTTTGTCTTGTTTAACCACCATCTACATCATCATCTACATCAATGTGACGCTTTAATCAGCTGCCATGTTTGTGCTCAAATCTGTAAACTGAAGTGAGATGAAACCACCAAACCTCTAATCAGTGAACAAACTCTGTTGCTCTTTTCAATATTGATTAAAACATCTGAGATGTCAGATCCTGTTTGAAATATTTGTAGAAAACCTCCCCATGATAATTTGATGACAAAATATTACACTGTTAAATTTGCTATTTGATTTTTTTATTCCCTTTCAATTAGAATGATATAAATCAGTCTGTTTGATAGACACAGACAACTGGTTGATAATGGTATTAAGACGCTTCGGTGCTTAAGTTTGAGTTTATTGTCTTTCATTATATTATTGAATATTTTAAAATACAAATTTCTCTCATTGAACATAACAAAACTCTCATATACTGTAGATTTCCATCAGGGAAAACAGAAAAATGAGTGACAACCTTGATGTATCATTCTTTAGGGGGTTAGGAATATACTTGCATTTGGCACAACAACCATATCGCTGCGTATATGATACCAGAGCCTTGGACACGTGAGGAAGTTAAAAGTACTGAGTCATTGTAATAATAACTCCTTTGTTTCTCTGCAGAGAAACTCCAGCCTCTCTGGAAGCACAAGGGGCATGTACCAGGTATCAGACCGACGTTCGTCCCCCAGCACAGGGTAAGTCAGCACCTTGCTCTCGTTCCACATTTATGGACAATCCACACCTTCATGACCTTGAAACCCTCGAGACTGTATTGTAAACCCTCCCAAGTCTCACTGTGCCATAAGAAGCTTAATGAGACGAGTGAAAATCCTCATTTACTGGTCCTCTCGCTAACAGGAAGGACAGAGAAGATTACCCTTGTTCCGAACTGCCTTATTACACATAGTGTTCTTTAGATCCATCCACCTATTATTTATACAGCTTATCCTCTGAGGTTCGCACAGGGGCTGGAGCCAATCCCAGCTGACACTGGGCGAGAGGCAGGATAGACTGACAGGTCACCAGTGTATCACAAGGCCAAACAAACACAGGCAAACAACCATTCACACTCACATTCACACTTGAATACATGTTAGATTCTCGAAGTGTCCTTGAGCAAGATATTGAACCCGAATTGCCCCCTATAGAAAAAAGTGCTGCCCATAGATGCACTCTATGAATGTGTGCGAAGAATGTGAAGCGTTTTATAAATACAAAGGATTTACCATTTACCATTCTTTAGATAGTAATACACATGTTGGCATCTTCTTTGAGGGTCAGCTGATAAGGGAGCAGTGAAATGTGTTTATTTGAAAAGAAACTGTTTCCTGGTCCCGCTGGAGATTTTGTGGCTTTTTCCTGTCAGATGTATTTGGTGCACTTCATCTTTTTTACCTGTAGCGAGCTGCTGCAGTGAAACTGTCACAGAGCTTGTAACCACCTTCCAAAGCACTGGCTGCTGCTGCTCTTTGGGGGAACACTTGTCAGTCCTGTGTGGGTAAATGTGGACCAACACGCCAGCAGCAGAAAAACTGTGAAACCAGTGGATTTGCCAGAGTTACAACCTGTGTGACCTATATTTTAATGTCATTGGAATTTCAAAATCAAGACATTGTATTGTAGATATCTCCACAAGCACTTTCTCAGCAGATAGTACATGTACGTTTCAGCACATTAGGTTTCTGCAGCATCGACAGCACTTAGGTTTTAGATAAATGGATTAGTTGATCAACGACAAATTATTCATCAACATTTTTCATAATCAACAAATCGTTTGTTGATTATTAAGCAAATTGCTGAACCGTCAAATGTGAGGATTTGCTGCTTTACCACGTTTTAAATGATTACATCTGAAAATTTAAATACATTTTTATCATATTTTCCACCAAATGCTTAATAGATAAAGAGACTGTTTGTTGTCGCTCTAATTTATTCACACAGTAACAGATGTAAATTAAGAATCATGTGACTCCTCCTCTTAAATCCGTTTTCACACTCTGACGTTCAACATTAATATTCATATGCACCATAGTGTTGGACACTAATATGTGATGTAATAGATCATGTTTTTAGTCCAAGACTCTCACTGAGTAACAGCACTGAGATGCAGATTGGACATGAGGTGTGACTTTTTATATCCTGGTCTCTGCTGGAGGTTTCAGACACATGGCGCTGCCATTACACCCTGACTAACACAACTGTCATCCCCAGTATCTACGTGAACGTGTTTCCTAATGTGATGTCACACAAAACCTGTCAGGCCTTCCCCTTTGAATCATGGACACACGCACACGCACGCACAAACAGTGGCCCAACAACATCCCTCGGAACCTCCTGTCTCATGTTATAAAAAGATCTTCATCAGTAAAGATATTCCTGTGACTCGCTGTAGTAAAGGTTATCGTCTCACATGTGCAACAGCTTGAGTCATTTATTGATTCTGATCTCATCAAGAATTGAAGCCACAATCACCAATGTACTTGTGGCAAATTTGCAGCAAAATATTTTAACTTTTTGAAATCTCTATATTGATCCCTAGTTTTATTATTATTATTATTATTATTATTATTATTATTATTATTTCTTACATAAAGACACAATACGTCTTTTACAAATCGATTTGCACACTAAGAATCGATACAAGAGTCTGTGTGTTTCTTCTACTGATTTCTGTTGTTATTTTCTCTCTGATGCTACTGTGCTACGCGCCGGAATGATTGATTAGCAGTTGCTGCAGTAATCACAAGCTTGTTATGATTGGAATCACCCAGTATCCTTTGTCTTAATGTTGATTTAATGCTGACCAAACATTATTATCGTCATTATGTTTAAGAATTGGCTCATTAGCCTGCACTTTACTGTTTAATTTGTGGCTAAACGTATATACTTCATCTTCTGTGCTTCACTTGTTATTGTTGAGGTGGGCTATACCTGCAGGATCAGACTCACTTTCTCTTTTATTCCCAAAACGATTTAAACAGATAATTTGACTCTTCTCATTTTGAGTTCTGAGAAAAAGGAAAATGTCCCAGTTTTTCAGAGGCTGATATTTGTAACCGTTCATTACTTGTGCCGGCTCTGAAGTTATTTTAAGCCCTATCCCAGCACATATGTACAAAAGCTGCCCTCGTTCTACTATAAATTCTCTGAGATGCTGCTGTTCCGTGTCAGTCGTACTGCAACGCCTGCTCTTAGAAGTGTTTCAGTCGAATTAAATAGCAACACCCCTGTGTAGAGAGAAGTCTTTACTGAAAACAGTGAAACCTCAAAACCCTAATTAATTACAAATTTGTATTTGTGAAAAACAAAGACGACAAGAAAACAGTGTAAAATGGCAGATTGGGGTTTTACCGAGGTTCAAGTGAAAGATTCATTCTTTGCAGTGAGTCTCAGCAGGTCACTACCCACAAGACCCTAAACCACAATGTTTTTACACAGTGGTTTTTGATAAGTGGATTAATGATCTTGAAATGTGTGTTCAAGTGTATTTTATGACCTTCAGTCAGAGACAGACTGTTTCCAGGAAACTGTCTTTAGCTTTACATTTATCGTAAAGACAGGAGGTGTGAGAAAGTGAGTCAGACACAAACAGAACAATGTGGTTTATTCAGTCACATTCAACAAGGTTTGCTCCGACCTGGAGAAACAAAACAACAGAAACAGATGACACAGCAGAGGAGAGTTCCTCAGGCCGCGACTCAGCAGTTCACTCACATCTCAACAACAAGGGACAGAAGATGGTAATGTTTTCGTATTTTGGCCAGAGAACACTGATGGATTGAAAGAGGAGTGAAAGAATCCATCTTTGTCAACTGGGAAAAACCAGCACTTAACAGAGGCGGTGGTTTACTGAACCGACTGTCAGCCTCCCACAATGTCCTCGAGTGAAAAAGTATTTATTTTCATGTTGATCATGTCTTTACCGTTGATGTCGAAAAGGGCTTTTCAATCTTCCACTTTAATCCCATTTCAATTGTATTCCTTATTATTTTTAATATTCAAATTTTAAATGACATTTTAAATAAAAAATGAAGCCTATTATCACTATGTAACATTTATACCTCCAGAGATTTGGTTTTTTAGCTATTCTCTCCGAGGGCCTTGTGCAGTTCAAAGCAAAACAGACAGTGAAAATGATCGTTTTGACATCGTACGAGCAAAAGTACTCGTTTCGAAAAATTTGCAATGTCTATATTTGTAGAATATGTCACAGAGACATGAAAACATCAGTTGAAGGGCAGTTTTCTTTTCTGGTGCACGCTCTCTTAACCTAACCTAGGTTAAGGTTAGGATAAGGGTTAGGGTGGTAACTATGGTTATGGTTATAGTAAGTCTCCAGACTTGTGCTGTTTCCCAAAATTCATCTCTACAGCTCTAATGTGTAACAGACTTCTCATGTGCTCTCCTGTCAAAAAGAAATCAATCTTTCAATCATCACTCATGCTCCACTTCCTCTCTTCTGCTGCAGAGCATCAGGGCGGATCAAGTCCGTGTCGCAGGGATCGGGTGGTTATGACAGTGACAGCGTCGAGATGCATCCCATGGAGGACTGTCCCGAGGCTCAGTACTATCACATGCAGTGTCGGCTGGGTGAGGGTTACGAGCGCTCCCCTGGATGCGGCTCCAGGAACTGGGGTCTCCGTAAACAGGCGATCCAGAACTGGCAGCGGCGACCTTACAGGAACAGCACCGAAGGCGAGGAGGGAGACGTGTCGGACGTGGGCTCCCGGACGACCGAGTCTGAGATGGAGATGTGGGAGCAGGATAGGAGAGCCGTGGCTGAGGTACAGCAGTCCGCCGCGCCCTATCCCCACCACGGCAGGGCAGGATACCGCCCTAACATAGGTGAGGCCTCTCTGTGAAGCTACTCAGAGCAGATGAGCTGGTGTTTGTTAGAAATCCACACACATCATCTCACACGCTCTCTCTGGTGCAACGTCCGAGCTGCAGCTCAGACACTCGGGAGCCAGGAGTCACAGAATGAAAGGTCTGGTGGTGTTTCCCTGCAGACTCCGAGCTGCTGTGGATTTAGGTCGGGTTGAGTTCCACAGATCCTTCTTCAAACTGAGGGTGGATCAGACATGTGCATATATGGTCAACTTGGAGGGAGCCGGCCTCATGTCTGCTGCAGTGTGTAAACACGACAATATAAACACTTCATGAGAAACGACAAAACAAAAACTCTCTTACAAATATTTTATTTTCCAAAGAATTTTTCTAATCCAATTCCATTTTCAAAACTGGAAAAAAAGGGTAGATAGACGGTGTCGTAAGCTGTACACTGTTTAAAAAGACTCATTTTGGTTGTGTAAGATAACTTATAACTTATAATTCAGTCCTCACTTTTTCAATGGACTGTTTGAGGGTTAAGAAATGGTTTTAGGGTCGGGATGTTTGTTGTGTTTAAGGTCAGGCTAAGGGTTAGGGTTAGGCATTTAGTTTGGATGGTCAAGGTTAGGGTTAGGGGCTGGGGAATGCATTAGGCCAATAAGCGTCCTCACTAAGATACACATCATCCAATTACATGATGTTTCCAAAGCTTTACGCCACAGCAACAATCAAGATATTGAATGATGATTATTTGTGAAGCTGTTTCTGTGGTGAAGAATGAATGCAAAAAAGCCAGAAGCTAAAGCTCCAGTGAGTTCAATTTTTTTTGTGTATAATTTGCACAAAATTACAGACGCAGAGTGAAAAAGTTGAAAAATAAACCTAATTTCTTTATTATTAACGACAGCATACTGTTTATTTTATGCAAACACACCTTAATGTAATTGTGCTGTGCTCTTGATTTTGTGTTAAATGATTTAGTAATCATTTAAGAAACTCTGTTAATATGGTTGCTTGTAGCGATTATAATTGGCATTAATCAAAAGGCTCATTTTCCCTGAGGTGTATTTACTTTAGTCTCTGCATGTTGTGTCAGTGCAGTTGATGAGTTAAGTCGTACACTGCAGTAACTCCTTTACTCTCTGCTCTGAGGTTCTTTTTTTTTTAGACATTGAACATATTTGTAATTGTCCGACGCCGTTTGTCTGTTGTATCGTCCCAGTTCCTCCTCTGTGCGGTCTGTAATGAGCCATGTAAAACGACCGCTAATCATAATGGCACATTTCTACAGCTCCACCACAGATTGTACATCTCTCTGTTCACTTCCTGCGCTGCCAAGATCCTTAAACTCACTGCTGCTGCTGCTGCTGCTGCTGCTCTCCACTTTTCTCCGCCTGCTGTCGTCTTTGGTCCGAATAGCAGGTGGAGCGATGCAGTCTGGGAAGGAGAGAAACTGGGCCAGAGCCTTATGACAAATTTGTATGACTGCCCCATTAAGCTCAAACGTTTTTCTCACATAACGCTCAACATGTTTACTGGCGTTCCTCCGCTCTGACGTAGCTCTCCTTATTGGGAGAGTCCCTGCCAGGTTTGATCAGATGGTATGTAGCTACTTGCACACTTTTCCCTCAGCGTGCAACACACAACTCGGCTTTTTTAGTTCATTTTGCGGTCTTGAGCGTGGGTGGTGTGTGTGTGTGTGTGTGTGTGTGTGTGTGTGTGTGTGAGAGAGAGAGAGAGAGAGAGACAGAGAAAGAGTGAGAGTGTAAGCAATGGTTCATAGCCCTGATGGTTTTGAACAGACGCCTTCCAAGGCCAAAGATGAAATGAGTCATCCAGGAGCAATCTTGCTGGGAGGGATAAGCTGAGCCTGCACTGCACACGTGGTGTCAGCCAATAGATAGACACCGATAAATATACTGTAAGTAAAGAGAAGGAAAAAACATGTAGTGTGTTGACTTGTTGAAGGTTGGCGCCACCATGTGACAGAATGTCTGTTCACATTAAGTCGTATTTACCTCAGTTTGTTTTGAAATCTGCTTCAGAAAATCAGCTCGTCTACAGTAATAGAAGGAAAATTAATTTCTCCCGGGAGTTTAATTCACTGAATTCACTCATTTTACACAATGATAATCATAAAGATTATATATTATACGTGATGATGGAGAAATTGTAATAATATGAAATGATAAGGACAGTTGTGGTCTTTATTACCTCCAAGCATGTTGGGTTATTGCCTGCATTTGTTGGTTTCTCTGTTATTTTGCAGGAGTATGCAAAAACTACTGGACATATTTCCCCCAAACTTACATTTTGGTGTGGATGCAGATCAGGAGACAGATGCAGGAAAAAAATGTTTTCACTTTGTTTAACTTTGAGAGATTTTGGCATTAGGTGTTATTCAACATTTATCTTGATTTCACAGAGAATAATTCATGGCTTCTGATTTTTTTTAAAAACCTGGCATGTTTAGGAGGCTGATATTATTGAGTTTGTGCAATGTGGGGCAGATCTAGATCAAATCCATTATCAAAAAACACAGTTTTCTTTTTATTTAAGGTATTCCTCCTTTGAAGTGTTCATAGAATTCAAAGACCTGGATATTTCTCGCCACAGGTCGGTCAGAAGGAGTCTACGGCAAACCGTGTCGTTATGAAAAGAGCCCGTCCAGATCCAACGAAGTGATCAGTCCGGAGATCCTGAAGATGCGGGCGGCCCTCTTCTGCATCTTCACCTACCTGGACACGAAAACCCTCCTGAGGGCTGCGGAGGTCTGCCGGGACTGGAAGTTCGTGGCTCGCCACCCGGCCGTGTGGACCAGAGTGCTCCTGGAGAACGCTCGCATTTCTTCCAAGGTGAACACAGTCAATAATAATCAGCAGGGTTATAGGAGCAGGAGCATATTTGCTGTGTATTCTGAATGTTTTCACCTGTCGTGTTTCTCTCGTAGTTTCTGAGCACGGTGTCTCAGTGGTGCACTCAGACGCACTCGCTCATCCTGCAAAACCTGAAACCGCGACAGCGAGGCAAGAAGGAAACCAAGGAGGACTACCTTAAAAGCACACGGTGAGACGCACATGCAGAGACAGCTGCACACGGTTTTAAAAATATTACGCAATCAATGGGAGGTACTTAATATTTAGTTTACTGCTATTGATGTGGATGAGAGGAAGCCAACAGGAGGAGAATATACGATTGCTCCCAGATGTTTTTGAGCCCTTTGATAATGATCAGCATGTAAAATATCAGTTTTCATCTCCTGAAACAAAACAAGTCGAGGTTTGACGTGAGTGGAAAGAGTTTTAAATCCTGTGCGAGGGAGAAAGCGTTTTCTATAGGTTGAAGATGCTCTTAAATTGTTCTTCTTGCACGCAGCATATTGCCACTAACTTTTTCAGGAACATTTTGTTCTGTACCATAAGTGGCAGAAGTGCTGTTCTGAAGGACAGGAGAATTACTGTACTTCCTCTGTCTCCGTCTCCGTCTTTTCTCGTTGACCTTCCATCTAAGTGGCTGTCTGGAGGAGGGTCTGGAGGCGCTGCTAAAGGCCACAGGAAGCAACCTGCTGATACTGAAGATTTCCCACTGCCCCAACCTGCTGACGGATCGCTCCCTGTGGCTGGCCAGCTGCTACTGCCGAGCTCTGCAGGCTGTCACCTACAGGTACATCACAACTCCTCGGCCTTATCTTACTTTAATAAAACTATAAATTCCTATAAAAGTACAGCAGGTTTCATATTTGTATTAATAAACCTGAGTTATTGTATCCATTGTGTTGCAGGAGTGCCACAGACCCAGTTGGTCAAGAGGTGATCTGGGCCCTCGGAGCAGGTTGTAGAGACATCATCTCCCTACAGGTGGCACCACTACACCCATGGTAATGTACAGAAGTATCTCTACAACTTTAATAAATGCTATATGTGTTGTGATAACTAAACGGTAGTTAAATCGCTCTATATAGATTTCCTTTCTTGTCTCTTTCAGCCAACAACCGGCTCGTTTCAGTAACCGATGTCTGCAGACCATCGGAAGATGTTGGCCACACCTCCGTGCTCTCGGTGTGGGTGGGGCCGGATGTGGCATTCAGGGTTTGGCCTCACTGGGTAATTGTTCCTTATAAAACATGTCATTAAGCATGGAGTCATTTTTGTATCGTGACTGCAGTGACTGAAATGAACACGGTTATCAGTGTTATCCTAGTTTTGTTAAAATGTGCTGAAAAAGTAATTTCACCAGGTTTTGTATCCAAACATTCTATTTATTATCAGTAAAAATATTAGTGTAGCATTAACACCATATCAAATGTGCTGGATTTCCTCCACCAGCGAGGAACTGCATGCGTCTGCAGGTGCTGGAGTTGGACCATGTGAGTGAGATCAACCAGGAGGTGGCAGCAGAGGTTTGCAGAGAAGGCCTGAAGGGTCTGGAGATGCTGGTGCTCACGTCCACACCGGTCACCCCGAAAGCCCTGCTCCACTTCAACAGTGAGTTGAAGATAGATAGATGGACGGATGGATGGATGGATGGATAGATAGAGAGAGATTTAGGGCACATGTTACTGTTTCCTCTATGATTGTAAAGGGCCTTTATTCAAATCCGGTACCAAGAAATATTTTGCATTCTGTTTAAGGCAATGGCTCTAAAACTGTGTAGGTTCCCATTTCAAGACTTTGAAAAACTAAGGTGCATCTACAGACAAATAAAATATCACTGATGCAGAAAAACTAATTCATGATAAACACCTAAATCCTCCGTCCTCTCATGTAGGTGTTTGCCGCAACCTGAAGTCCATCGTGGTGCAGATCGGTATAGAAGACTACTTTGAGGACCCCAACAGTCCTGAAGCCAGAAAACTGTTTGATGAGATGGTGAACAAGCTGCAGGTAACCGTGGCATCACACATAACACTCACAGGTTCCCAGCAGTAAGAAACGTATTGTTTTCAGTCAGCTCATCACATTCCCCTCATTAATACCTTCACGGCCACTATTGTCCCCTGCTTTATTTGGCCCTTAAATGATTCCACACTCAGAAACCCTCCAGTACTTGTTATTCACTTGACAGAAAATGAATTGGCATAAGTTTTGACACTTGATTTTCGTTTAATTACTCATTAAAGTAATTCTTAACATAGAAATGCTTTAAATTCACTGGTGCCTGTTTCTTCTAAGTGAATATTTGTGAAGTTCCTCGTCATCTATGATAGTAAACACAGATTTTTCCACTACCTTTAGAATTTTTATAAATCATTAAAGATTAAAATGGCACTTTGCTTTTAATTTAGCTTTGATGTTACCAACTATTGTTATAATTTTATGTTTTATTTTATTTGTTTTTATTCTTTTCTCATCTGTAACATTTGTGCTCTAATGCTTTTAGTTCTTCAAAGCATCTTGTTACTGTGTTTCGAAAGGTATTATTTAAATACTTTTTGTAATAATTATTACTCAGTAGAGGACATGCCTTTGCCCAATTGTTCCCTTCAATCCAATCAAAATGCACCAAATTCCACACACTCAGTAGTGTAAAAAAACGTTTTGTATCTGTATTCAGGACAATGCCAAAGTTTCAATGTGTTTTTTTTTTTGGTCCAACCACATCCTTCCACCAGATTTGTGGAAATCCACTCAGTAGTTTCTGTGTAATCCTGCTGACAAACCAACCAACCAACCAAAAGACAGGGGCGTTTGAGGCCCTGGGGTTCTGGGGCCCCTGGGCCAGTGCTCACTTGGTAATCCATACACTCATTCCTTTATTGTATAACTACTCCTCCATCCATCCAGTGCAGTCAGTTTTGACTGTGTGAAGGTAATGACTAACACGGAGGGTCGCTCTGTAAACAGACGTCTGAACTCTCTTACGCATCTTGTATCTTGTTTTTCTTTACCACCATTTATCAACAGTTGAGCTAATAGTTGCTCAGAGGATGAGCTGCGTCTATTTTTACTGCAACCACTCACCATTTAAACCATGACTCAGTGGTTGAGGTCCCAGTGTTCGGCTGCTGGTTGTGGATGTCGGGTCAGTTTTTTTATAGCTGACCACACACAAAAACAAAACATAAGTAAAACCTGGGATTTCACGGCTTTTTAAAAAAAGATCTGTTTATGAGTCAGTCTTTACAGTGTGTTCTTCTTGATGTTATACTCAAGATGGTGCGCTTGCTCACAGCCGTTAGGTAACCTCTCGAAAAGCTGCAACCAGCCAGAATGTATTTTTATCTCTCGCTCTTTTTGCTCTGAAAGAGAAGCCAAAGTTCTCCTCGTGCTCTTTCTGTGAATTTCATGAGAGAGAGAAAACAATATTTGTCCTTCAGGTATTGCGAGAAAAAAAAGCAATTGAAGCTTTTATTGATATGAGATTAACATTTTTGAATTTCTTCCATCCTTTTCTTTCAGGCTCTGAAGAAGAGACCTGGCTTCTCCAAAATCCTCCACGTAAAAGCAGACAGTCTCTGCTAACGTCTTTTGCTCAGACTCTTCTTCGTCTTGGTGAGGCGCCATCTTGGCTCCTGTCAGTCAGAAAGACCCAGCTGTTTTGAGGCCACTGTGTGGGGCTGAATGTGTCCGCGGCACCGACTGAAACCAAACAGACGTTCAGCATAATGGACCAGAACCGAGGCTCAATGTAAAAACTTGACACAGAAACATCTCATTTACTTTTCCAGTTATGGGAATGACAGAAACAAGGTCAGGAGGCGTATTTGGACATTTTACATATGAGATAAAGGGCCTCGCACTCGAATAACAACAACACAAGATCCCCGTTTCTCAGTCGAGTTTTTGCGTTCACCATAAAAACGGATTCACGTCGTCGCACAAAGCTCAGACCCCCTTTTTCGTAAAACCGCCTGGAGCTGAGTGACAGCGCTGTATTTAACCGTCTGCATCCACATAACGCTTGATGTAAAATAAAACCAGAGACGACCTTCAGCTCATTATACAGCAAACACACTCACCACAGAGAGGAACAACAAATGGCAAGTTTAAGCAATTAATTTTCTCAAAAGGTCTTTAATGATTAGAGTCTTGAAACAGGAGCTCCATGTTTTGTGTTCGCGTGGACGAGTGGATGTTGAAACACACCAGGAATCGAATACGTGGTTTCCATCCCAGTTTTTCACTGCACAACTGTTCGTAGAAACCTGACGACGGACGGCGTTCAGCGCTACCTGCTTCCACCCAGAACACAAACGTGCCGCACCAGCTCCAGGCACAGCGGCGGACGGCCTCAACCGTCACACACAGACCTTCTATACAGTCTCAAAACCTCTGCATGGCGATGATGCATTTTGCCTCTTCTACCATCCTCTGCTTCCTCGCGTGAACAGGATCATGTCACAAACCTGGACTCTGCGCCTTTTCCTTATTTTAAATCACTGTAGAATCTGTGATCTGAGAGGATGGGATGCAGCGTCTGATGTTTCTCTTCAATAAGCCGGGGGAAATGGTCCATAATGCATTTCTCTCAAAAACCAGTGCCATTTGGAACAATGTCTGTCTTCAGTCCCAGTGAGCGTCTTCTCCAATGTGCCATTAATGAGGGAAGAAGAAGAAGGATAAGTGCAAGCAGCTCTCTCTGCGTGTTGAGTTTCCTGTGAACATGGTCTCCAAGTGTTGTTGTTGTGTTTATATATCATGAAGGTTTCATACTTATCATACTGGATTGTGCCATTCCTCGTCATAGGGCTTATCATGTATTTATTTATCAGCTGACACCCTCTGGCTCCCTCTGCTGGTGTTGCCAGGCAGTTACAAAGCTGGCTGCCAGCTGGTGTGATGTGACACGTGTTCCCTTGTCAGATTTGAACAAGTATCATCTTTGCTATTTTGGAGATCTACAAGTCTCCAGTGTTATCTTCGAGGTCACAGTTTAGTTCAGTGTGCATCGCAGGAATTCACAATAAGTATGAGTAGCAATACTTTACAGTGGTGAAACTGAGTGTGCACGCCTCTGTGGTAATTTAAAGGGGTGCTCAAGTTGTGAGGGTTACAACTCAGCCTGTCATAAAGCTGTATAATGTATGTGGCTCCGAGAATAATTGAATCAAGATAATCTAAAATCAATCTCTGAATTGAGATAACTATTGTCTAATGGGAATTCGCCTCTGGGGGCAACGGACAGTATTTGGGGGCTTCTGGTGTAAACACAAACCTTTTGAGGTGTTTTATGGTCCAGACGACATTTCCGTCTCTAAAAAACGGATATAATGCAGATAAATGAAAAAGCAGATAGCCGATGTATCTTGGTCTCCACCTGCAGTGTTTAGCTGCGGGCAACCAACGCCTGCTCAAATGTGATTGGTTAAACTAGAAATGGAAACCAGAGGGCTTCTGGCCCCCAAAACCCGTCCATAGCCTTTAGATTCTACATTGTCACACATGCAGAATCTGTTTATAGAGTTTATTTAAGAGTGGAGATTATAAATGTACACAAATTATAAATTTACTTGCAAACGGATGTGGATGTTTACAAGGCAGAGATGGTCAAATGATGAAAGAGATATATAGGGAAGTGTTTTTGGAGCTTTGCCTTCTGCTGCATTGATCTCTCTCTCTCTCTCTCTCTCTCTCTCAATGAAAGTGCAATACTAAATCAGGGGGGAAATCATGCTCTCGGTTTTGAAACAGGTTTGCAAACTAGTCACACATCCCATCTCTTACCTTGCCACACATTAACAAGTTGTTATTTTTACTGCCTGGTTCGTCTCTGCAACAGATCTTAACATTCATGGGAGGAGTGTGTGAGCGAGGTGACAGTTTTCATGAATACTGAGCAGGGGTTCGTCTTGCGGGCTCCCTGACGAGGAGAAGCCGCTAGCTGCTGCCTTTTGGTCTCTACTTCATAGTCGACAGTGTTTATGGGGACTTGTGTAGCTGCATATTGTAGTGATGATGTTCGAGGTCAATGTGTGAGAACAGTCGTGGGACGTCCATTTCTTCACGTTCTTCCAGTAAACTGCATATTAATATTATTATCCTACACTGGTTCTAATTATCTGCTCGGTTCCGTTGAGGTTTTTTGGGGAAAGGTGTCAAAACCTTTGCCGACACAGAAGGGATGAGACAAAAAGCACTTGTTGATTTTGAGTTTTAGACAATCCTGCCTTCGCTATCAGCTACTCTGTACATAATGTTTGTAAAGAAAAGAGAAGAAAATCACCAAAAACCAGAAAAAAAGGACCAACATTTGATGTTATATAATATATAGGTCATAAATATGAGTGGAAAACGTTGACTTTTACAGGTCTTCATTCTGTAAGCATTTTCTCTCCAAAGTCGAATGAAAGCAACATAGAGAATTATATTATGTATAACAGTAGTGTTGAAATTGAAGTTGTGTATTAGATACTTTATATAAAAATGTGCATCAGAGTCATATACAGATGGGAATTATTTAAGAAGAGGATTAATATGATAATTCCGCTATTTATTTCTATATAAAAAAAAAAAGAGCGATGTGTATAATGTTGGCATGTTTGTGTTCGAGCATCAATCATTAAGTTGCCTTCTTAACTGTTCTGCTACTGTGGCAAGAAAATTATTCGATGTTTAAAGAGCTTTGATTGCCTGCAGGTTAATAACGTTTCTGTTTATTTGATCCAGTCTGTTGTTGCACTAGTGAGAAAAAAAAAAGATATTTCAGATGTTTATTATAAGAGTGTTGTTTTTAATGTTTAGCTATTTCTCAGTATTTGACAAAATATGATGCACTTTTTTCCTGAGCGCTTTTATCGGAAACTTTTTTTTTTTTTTCTGTGAGGGGCGGGTGCCCGGTGGCATCTTCTGGTGTAGAATGAAAAACTAACTGTTCACTTACATGTTCGGGGAAGATTTGGGAAACGCAGAGACGATGTGTGAACTCGACGTACAGTTTCCCTCTTTTCTCTCACGCCATTATATCTCATGTCTCTATCTATCGGTTGGGAAGTTACACAGATTGAATCTGATTCAACTACATGCAAGTGCTTTCGAGGATCATTGCCAAAAGGACCTTATCATCACCTTTGTGTTTATTTCATACCGACACTACATGAACTCGTTTGTGAAAATGGACCTGCTGACGATGTTGCAGAACCACGTGCGCTCGGAAACTGCAGACTAGAGGTGCCAAGTACGCCGGAATCACTCCTCTGGCTTACGTCTTGATTTTCTGCCTCTCCAAATGTCAACCTGACTCATTTCTGATTTAATTTATTGATTCAGTCTGAAACATCTATGTATTTAAGTATTTAATTTTTTCAAATCAAACTTTGTTGCAATGACACAATTTCATTATACTGTGCAACTGAGAGACGGTGTCTGAGTGTTCATGTACCTCTCTGTACATAGTTTATGTATGAATGATTGTACTCATGCCCGTTCATCTGAATAGTATTTTACACATTACCTCAACACTTATCTGGGCAATTAAGTGTGCAGTTTGTCTTTATAAGTGTTTCTTTTTGTCGACCATCACCAGGTCTGCCAATGGATCCATGAACTTCATCCTTGTTGCTGAAAAAAAAAAAAAACGTTCCCAAAAGATAATCAGCCTTCTACGATGACTGCAATAGATGGAAATGTTTTACGACTCATTTTCACCCATTTGTTGTCATCAATAAAAATTGCTTTAAATTGTATTTGCTCACATTGTCAAGTACTTTTTAAATCTGTGTCTTATAATTACGAGGTCAAATTCATTTCTTGAGTTAACTACAAGTATCACCATCGCACGACACAGTGCTGGTGTATAAGAAGCCAAAAAGACCAGCTAAGAAATGTTATTCACCTCCTTTGGGTGGCAGCAAAAATCTCAAAAGACATCTCAAATTGAAATAAGACCAAAGTTATATATAGCTGCTTTTACACACGCACTGAAGTCCACACATTCTCCTGAAAGTTTCCGGAGGGGCTGAATGTGAGAACGTAAATGTCAGAGCCTCACTTGGCTCTGAGGATGCTGGTGAACAGAAGAACTTTTTGCTCAATGTTTGATACATATATGAAAAAAGAGGGAACCTTCTGTCCGTACTCTGTCTGTTTATTTTGTCTATATTTATACACATTGCAGATATGGATGAAATGGACGAAATGGAGCAGTACTACTGGAAATCGTGTTCCTTTGCCGGGGCACATGGACAAACACAACATTATCGCATCCAGCCATTTGTTGTTGTCGGAAACGCTTCACTCTGCGCTGCCCTCTAGTGGATGTTTTGCTTAACAATCATGCCAACGTTAAAGACACATGAAAGTGAGTGAGCAGTTACAATGTTTGAAATGGGCAATCAAGCAGCGTAATTGAGGCTTAATACAGTAGCTGGAGCTGCCTCTCTTCTGATGTCAGATGGTATTGATGATGACGAAGATGCTCGGTTGTGGACCTGAGAAGACCTTAACTGTACATGTTCTCCATTCTTGACCCACAACGTGCTGGAACCAGCACTCTAAACAAACCAGTGAAGTGCCCTATGTGTAATGTGAAGACTGATTTGTCATGAGTCATTTAGTTCTCTGCTGAATGATACACGTCTTGAAACAGGACTTTAACTGGCTCACCCCCTTTACACATGGTAGCCTACGTTTGGGTCTCGGGTTCAAACATACCATCACTAATTCCTCCCCATGGACTTGTTTACTTGTTTTGAGTCCCTCCACTGCTGTTTAACCCTTCCCTGTCTCACCATGCCATAAGCCTGTGCTCCTCTCTTTGTGATAAATCATTGAATTGCACACCTCTGCCTCTGTGGGTCACGGGATAAATCACTCTGAGACAGTGATGAACTCACTGAATCTGACAAAAGGTCAGACAGTATCTAACACTAAGACCAATGCAGTGCACCTCTCAGGGGTCTGACCTCATTACTTGCTTCTCAATATCCTGCTTGTGTGTAATTGGTCGTGAGGGCAGTGTTCAGTGTACTTCCATCTCAGCTGAGAGAAAATAACAATAATGGCAGATTCATGCCTGAAAAATGTTTCTAGGGAACATGTAGGTGTTGGTTGTGTATTTTAGAAATCAGGAAACAGGATATCACGTATCATTGACGATGACAAATGAGTAATAGGGTACAAGCTACCAACTACAAAGGTTATGTGCTCTTAAAAAATATATATATTTTGACGGATAATTCAATTTACAAACCGAATATTTTTCCTGAGCGATGCATACAACTTTAGTTTTATTTAGCCAGATTTTTGGTGTTCTTTAAGTTTTATTTTGAAAAGTAAAATGTCTTTTTTCAGAAACACTTTAATCTGAATTGTCCAATATTCTTTAGAACTACTTCATACTAAAGACAAATAGTCCCAGTGAAAAGAGACGATATAAGAGGTAAATGATATTCTTTAATTTATGTTTTTTAATACTTTTCACTGTGTAAATTAAATCAATTTATATGTTTTATTATACAATTTAAGTATAAGTTATTATTTGTACAAATGATAAAAGGAATTACCTCTAATGTTTCGGGAATTGCAACTAACTCTATTTAACCGCTGGTCATTAATGTGGTTTGTTTTGAGTTCAGCTTTGTTTCCACCTGAGGGCCCCCGTCATGTCCCGTTTCTTTCTTTCTTCCAGTCTTTGAAAACCCTGTTTCCAGATGTAATGAGCAGCCTGTTTGAACAGAGCAGTGAGACAAACGACTTCACCCTCTGGTGATGGAGCTGCAGCTGAATGGTTAAGTCCTCTGGCCTCTGCAGCCTCACGTGTCCTCCTGCTGCACTGGGACTCCTGCCAGAACTTGTCCCCGTGTTTCCCTCTGTGCTTTCCAGCCGTCTGAATGAAGGAGGAGAGAGGGAGGGCGAGTACACTGGCCTCACAGAACACAAGGTTTCAGCTGTAAATCCTCGTACACAGACTCAGCATAACAACCCCCCGTCATAAGTTTGTCAATGAAACAAGTTCATGTGTTAAAGCTGCACAAATCAATGGTTCCACACTAACAAGACAAATGTCAATGTGTAATTGAAAGAGTGTAATTTGTCATTTTAAGAGGTTTGTTCACAGTGATACAACATAAACAGGTCTGTGCAGCTGTTTAGGCTTTTTACCTCTTCCAAGGATGTTATGTTTTCATCTGTTTGTTTGTTTGTTAGCAGGATTGTGCAAAAACTACGCAACTGATTTCTATGACATTTTGTGGAGGGGTGGGGCATCACCCAAGGAAGAACTCGTTTTGCTTCATTTCCAAATCAAGAGGTGAAGCCAGGAATCTTTTTTCCGTCTTTCTTAAACACTGTGAGGCCATTTTCAACATTTTCCTTGATCTCTCATAGAATAATTCATGGATCTTAATGAAAAAACATTAGGCACATTTAGGAGACTGATATTTATGAGTGTGTGCAATTTGTTACAGATCCAAATTGAAATCCGGATCAAGTGAATCTAAATGTGGTTTCATTTAAGGAGACTGTTGTCTTTTCCAGTTTCTGTGTCATGTCCCGGTCTGCTCCCTGGGTTATGCTTTTCATTATATCATTTTTTTCATTGTTTCCTGTTTTATTTTTATATACTCTCCTCAAATCTCGTCTCATTCTTCACTTCCTGCCATTGTGTGTTTCCCGTCTGTGACGTTGCGTCCCGCTCTGATTAGTTTCATCTGTGTCCTTGTGGTCCCCTCCCTCAGTGTCAGTTGCATTTTAATACCAAATGTTCCAGCCCGTTCCTTTTGTGTTTAGTGATCCTGGTTATTGATTTGTTAGTTTCCCGTGACCTTGTCTTTGTCTCTCACAGTCAGATGTTTGCCTGAACCTCTGACTTCTCGCCTGCGAACTGAAACTGTCTTCTCTTTTTCCTTTTGCCCCCCAAGTTTTGTAAATGTAATCGTGTAAGAACATGTATATGTTTGTTAATTAGAGTTGTGTTGCAGTCCTAAAAACAGATGGGCCAAATGCATTGACAGAGAAATAAATAACAATTAGATTAATTTGTGCTACTGTCTTATTATTACTGCTGTAAATTATAATTATTGTCATTATACCAAACAGTCTGGCAGTAGCTGTTCCTGGTCTCTATCTTCTCTCTCCCCCGCTCTTCCATTTCTCTTTTCCTTAATCTCTCTCCTCCCAACCCAAATGGTCGAGGCAGGTCACGGGACGGGGCTAGAGCCAATCCCAGCTGGCGTTGGGGGGGAGCGGGATCCACCCTGGACAGCGTAGGTCGCCAGGGTATTGAACGGCCAAAATAGAGAGACAAAACAACCATCCATGTTCACTTTTACCCTTACTGCCATTTTTAATCTCTAATTATCCGAACCCCAATCTACACGTCGTGCTAGGAAGCCGGAGCATCTGGAGAAAAACTCCACACAAACACTGAGAGAACATGTAGATTGACATTTTACAAAGTAAATAGACAATGTTCTCCATTATTTTTCAGTTAGCGCATAACAAAATGGAGAATTAGTAAAACAATTCTTGATTTCCTTCCACTTTGTGAACAGTTAAAAAGAAATATGTAGCGTACAACTGTGAGTTGGAAGGAAGGCAGTTGTTCCGTAGCTAATTAAAACTCTCCCAGTTCTTCTCAGCATCTGATTGTGTTTTGTCACCGATGAGGAGGATTAACACTGTTGTCCAACAGAAGTGAGGACTGGGTTGAGGTCTGTTCCAACACCATCTGTCACGTTGGCACAGCTTTACAGCGCCGGAGCCTTTTCTTTTCCTCTCATGTGCGATCACTTTCTGTCTCTCTCTCTCTCACTGATTCAAGAAGTGAAGACGGTTAATCGTTTACTGAATGAACATCACGGAGCTGGTGTTGTTTGATGATCATAGAGTTTTTATTTTGTTAAAACTTTCTGAATACTTATTTAGTATTTTCCATTATTTTTGAAAGAACATAACGTTACATACAGAAGGCACTTACAAAAACAAGTTAAATTACAGAAGCTGTTATTATAACCATTAAATTACTGATTTAAAAAAGAACGACATAAGATAAAATGATAAAGACACAAAAATGACAGCACCATTGGAAACGTTTGACCAGTACATCCCAAAGAAAATTAGCGTGATTTCAATCTACAGTACAATAGAAACAATATTCATTTGTTAACAATGTAATAATGCCCGAGCTATGTTTTTAAGTATAACTTAATCTTCAAAATAAAAAGATTAAAAACCCACAGTTTTCTATTGTTTGTGTTTTTATTTTTCAGTATTAGTCAGAGGTTTGTTTTATTTACATATTAGGCTTCGTGGTTTGAGCTCTGTGCAGGTCCTGGTACATCTCTACCAGGTGAGTGGCTTCTCTCTGTCCTGACAGCAAAGCACCATGGGTAGTGGAATAGTATTTTCTGTGGGTGGCCTCTCCAGCGAACAGGACCTGCAGAGGCTGAGGACGAGGGAAGGGGAGAGAAGGAGAGAATCTTTTTAGACGAGAGAATCAAGATCCGTCACTGTCAGCATATTCTTGGCCTCTCGTGCTGAAGTATTTTCTATTTCCATCAGTGATTCCCTTGTTAGCGCTCGACGTGTAGGAGGCTACAGTCACTTTCCTCAGGGCTTAAGATTTCAGTTTGACGGGGGGGCTGAAGGCCGTCAGCGGAGGGGTCATACCGTTCCTTCACCAGTGTCATGTGAGCAAACAGAACCTCAGCCCCCCTGTCCTGCCCTTCACCCAGAAGGTGTCAGGTTTCATGGTCTAGACTCCTGGCCAGGAGTCAGGATTCATTACCCCCCGACACCAGCTGTACTTGCCCTGCATGTGCTGGGATGTGACACTGTCGCGTTAGAGTGAGATGCTTTCGAGTGTGAGCAGGGATTGTAAACAACTAGATGTACAGTCTGAGTAAAGGCTCTCGTAGAAGATACTCCCGAATCATCTGCACCAGTTGTGAATAATTGTTTTAATATTTTAATTTAATATCTTTTTTGTAGATATATAGATATAAAATGAGATTTTGAGGATAATGTTGATAATAATGAGAATTTAATCAGAAAAGGTCATAATATTATGAAAATAAAGTCGTAATTGAGAAAAAAGTATCTCAGATTGTTTCCCCCCTTCAAGTGCACTGATACGCAATCATATATTATAATTTATGAAAATAATTATAATAAAAATAAAAATGCATTCAAAAACCTCCAGGGCGCTTTCCTAGGGAAACCTGTAAAATACAGAATTACACAATACTTTAAGTGACTCACTCACTCGGTTTCATGAATTATTTGTATTTGCCAGGACCAAAAACAAGAAAGTTTTTCCTTTTTATCTTAATTAAAAATATATATTTTTTGAAAATGTATTTTACTATTACTCTAAAGGCTCAAACCCCCTAGTGGACAAAGTAACATGCATGAAAATAATGACTACAACAGCACAACTAAGTCTAATGTTATAAACTTCACATGGGTAGTTACTTTCAGGAACTGCATTCCATGGTAGAGGTGTTTATAACTATTGTGTACACTCCATGTGTTGTGTTGTGTTGCATTGTGTTTTGTTGTGGTTGTGGTTCTCTTACTTGAGCCTTGGTGCTGTTGGCGTAAGGCAGTGGCATGGCCAGTCTCTCACAGTCCCCACCGCTGGAGCCCACCCTGGTGAAGGAGTAGGATCCTCGGATGAACGGGTTACTGCCCCACGAGGAGCGCAGGACACGCCGGGGCTTTGGAATGTCAGGGTTCCCTGTGGACGGACAAACAGACGAGAGACGGAGAGAGGGAGTCAGTGCAGATGGTGGAGGGAGAAACTTAACGACAATCACGGACAGTCTGGATTCTCAAACATCCAGTGCATCACAGATCCAAACCAGTTCAAACTAAGACTGTGGCGGCCGTCAGTTGAGGCCTTTTACTGGGACATCCCATCTGTCGAGACTAATCAACTTGTGACCCTCTGTGAGCGGAGAGGCACCAGCGAGTCTATATGTAATTAAGCAACAGCTGAGAGGATTAAACCGCAATGACCTAAATGTGCGTGTGTGGGTGTGTGATTTACAGTATGCATCCATAGGTCCACCGACCTCATCACGACAATGACAGTCGCTGTTTCTGCTCTCGCACTGTGACCCATGTCTGAAGCGGCTACAGAAGCCCAGCAGTACAGAAAACGCCCTTTTTTTCTTGTGTGGACAAGATAAATACAAATTGTGGGCACAAGTTATTAATCATGTGGGCACACGATAAAAATATCTTAGCGCACAATGAGAATAACACACAAGATAAATAAGATAAATGACTAGAGATAAGAATTATCTTGTGGACTCAAGTTATTACTTTGTGGGTACAAGTTATTATCTTGTTGTTAGATATTTTCTAACATGTACATACAAGAATAAAAAAATTGATACTACACAAGATGAAATAAAAGAATCACTAAGTACACCAAGTAATAGTCATTTCTCTCTACATTTTTCTAATTTACTGATGAAATGAATATAAATGAAATCCTTTGTTCAAGTGATTTTTACAAAAGGTGTAATGATCAAGTATCGGTTGAAGAAAATTCCTCTTCTTATCTAACACGTGATCGCTCCTCTTGCTCAGTGTTGCTTTTGTGGTGGTGACACTTTTCCTCACTGGACCCAAAAACAGACACCTGAGTCATCCAGCTGTATTATCTGTCAGCCTTTACCCGTGAAAAAAAGACACTTACGTCACAGCCAAGGCTTATTTCATTTCCTTCAGAAGAAACACAATGACCCATAGTTGGGCCACGGATCCTATGAGTCACTGAACTAACAGGCTCAGTCAGCTAAGGCTATTGTGTTAGCTTTAGATTACTGATCCTTACTAAAATGGTCAGAAATGACAAAGAATTACAAAGAAAAGTTGGCTGTTTTTGTAAAGAATATTTTGTCCTTGAGAAGTTTTCTTTAATTAAATGATGATCAAATCAAATCAAATAGCAAATAAGTAAAAAGTTTAAAAAAGGGAGTTAATTAAATCCCACAAAGCTTCTATAGCGTGAACAGGAAGGAGGTTGGGGAACCAGAAAGCTTTATTTCCTGTGTGTTCATGTCCTGACCTGTAAAGCGCCTCAGCAGCTCAGTGCAGGTCTCAGCCACTGTTTCGTCATCACAGCGCTCCATGTACAGTGCCTCTTGCCCACAGATCCAGCCGCTCAGCATGTAGCCGTAGCGTTCGGGGGGGTAGAGGACGTCGAAGCTGCAGATCTTCTTGTACCACAGCTCCTCGGGGTAGGCCAGCTGTTCCAGCTGAGCCTCATCCTCCCACACAAACTGGATGCTGTTGCACTCCGGGCTCCAGAAGGGCTCTTCAAACTCCAAGAATATCTTGTCGGTGGTGCTGATGCCCAGCTTCTCTATGGCGAGCACCTTGTCCTCTGGCAGAGACGGGGAGAACATGGCTTCGTGGTTCTGCTTCAGTACGCCCAGAGAAGCTGTCACGATCACGTGATCGGCCACGATCCACTCCTCGTCCTCGCACTCCACGCAAATGGGGCGAACCAGTAGCAGCGGGTCCTGAGGCTGGCAGGTGTGGTTGTTCGTGTTGTGGTTGTTGTCCTGGTTGGTGTCGCTGCTCTTGGCGATCACCTCCTGATGCTGGGCTGAATAGTTCCAGTGGATGCAGCGGACCGGTTTGCTAAGGCTGATGGTGCGGGAGGGAATGTCCCGGGCCAGGAGCTCCACGATCTTCATGAAGCCTTCAGGAATAACATAATGGGCACCAGGGATCTCTGTCCACTCACCAAACTCACTCAGAGACACCTCATCCATACTGGGAGAGCTGCTTTCACAACTCTCAACCTGAAACAGGAGCACATTTCATCATAGAGAATTAGATCTGCTATACTACTTGTCAATCGTCAGTTTAGTGTTTCATCCATAGAAAAGATTCTGGAGACACAACCCTTGCAATGTAGGAGACATATGATGCTGTTTCATTTTTTTCCTCTCCTCGAGTATGTTGTATAGGTTTTTGTGTATATAAAAGATCTGCAAAGCTAAGAAGCCCAAAGTCAGTGGTAAACAGATCTCCACTCCAGCACAGAAAACACCTGAAGCTCCTGAAACGCCTCGTTGGTGGTGCGGCCGAAACTCCCACTTTATCGGGGGGGCTTAAAGAAACAGGAGTTAAAACCAAGTGTTTCAGACAGAGGCTGAAAAGAGGAGCTGCAGCAGTTGACAGTCTGAGGAGTGAGATGTGTTTCCTGAACATTAGAGCATGAAAACCTTTTCAAATAATAAAAAGTTAAAATTATCAACCTGAAAATAGGCAGAATATGTCTCCTTTGAATCCATATATTCCTGTCGGTACTGTACTGTTTTCTACAACAACTCATTTCTACAGCTACAGCTCTGAACTCACCAGCATCATTAAACCGGATTAACCATGTTGTTTTATTTAGAGGACACATACTGGTGGGGAGTTATTAAAACGCTAAATTATGCGACTGCCACGGCCTCGTTAGCTAGCTGCTGAGCCAGTGTGGTAACAGGTACCTGGTGGTTAATGTGCCTCCGTCTCCTCTCTGCTGCATTTAATAACACACTCCAGTGTGTTTCTGTGTATGTCAAGAGATAAATAACATGATTATACTTAATAGCTATTCAGAATTAAGTCTGTATGAAGACCGGATGTTTTTACATTGAATTCAGGCTCTCAGAATAAAAATCCTACCGGTAAACAACTTCTGAATAAACCACAATTTGCCCCAAAAAACAGAAAGCGCAAGCCTGCATATTTATCTGTGGCTATCTACAAGAAGAATAGTAAGAAGTAAATAAGTAAATAAGAGCTCAATTACTGTCTAATTAATAAATCAATTTAAATGTAATTAATAGCTGACTATTATCTAATTAACCCTCACATTTACAAAACCAGTAGGCAAACAGATTAGATGTGAAGGTTTGTTAAAGAACTATGTTTTCATATCATTTATTATATTGTTACGGCCTGTTTATTTTTTTAGAGCTGTAGCAAAACATCACCAGAAGAAAAACCTGTGTCACACACTGACAGACACAGTGGACATTGAGAATACACACACACACACACACACACACACACACACACCTTGAGGTACTGTTGAAGCATGGACAGTTTGAGCTTCTTGATGCTCTCTGAATCATCGGGATCCAACATGATCTTCTTGCGGACCCCATCTCGTGTAAAGATGCCAACGCTGTTCTGGCTCTCAGCACAAACTGGCTTCCCGTTCTGGAAGAACTCCTGAGTCAGCTCGTACACCTACAGCAGGGTGAGAGGTGACAGACAGGGTCAATCTGGAGCAAACAGAATGAGGAAGGATGTAAAGAAAGCATAAGACACAAAAAGAGGAAACAAAGAAACCAGTTTGGTTCAGTTCAGAGCAGATGGGGCCAACATTTGATTGTGTCAATTCTGTCAAATGTTGAACTCTGCTTTGACTATCACAAAGAAACCACCAGAAAATAACTAGAAATGTTTGCCTACACCAATGATTTGCAGTGAATCCTCATCTTTGACCGCCAAACTCTAATCAGATCATCCTTGAGTCCAAATGGATGTTTGTGATGGCAGTAAATAAAATTCCCTTCAGGATTTCCTGAGATCTTGTTCACAAGAACAGAATGGATGCACCGACAACTCAAACCCATGTAGTGATAAAATACATGAAAACTGCAGTAGGTGGGATCACTACAAAAATAGTTGATTGTTGAGTTTCATCTCCAGGACGTTAAATACTAACACTTTGGGATGGAGGCTTATTTTGTCTAGTGCCTAGTGGCCTAGTGGTGCAGGCACCAGGCACCACTAGGCAATGCATTGCACTCATATTGTTATTCCACGACATATATTCTTCATATTCTTATTCCGTACATTTTCGGCACGCTACTCCTCCCGCAAATTTTGTCGCACATACACAAGACCTACAAAAAACCTGTGGAATTATGTCGAATGGTGTGCTATGACTTTTCTAAGAATTTCGTGAAACGGTTCGCGAACAAATCGCGATAAAACGGCCGAAAACGTACAACGGGACTCAAGGTCTCTCGCCCAAAAGAGCGAGAGGCCGAAAATGACTGTTTTTAGGCCCTTTTTCCTTCACTAAAACTGCTCTCAAATCCACAAATGGAGGTTGTCAGACATGATTTTAGATCAAAACGAAGTCCAAATAGTTTCCTTCGCAGACATGTCACTCTCAAATCTCTCGGAGCTCTACCTCCGTCTGTCACGAAAAATCACAAAATTATTTCCGGCGCAGACTCTCCATTGGGTCTCATGTTAATTTTGATAGAAATTTCTGGAAAGAGCAAAACGGAAAAATAAATCCTAACTCGCTACCACGGTCCCATTTCTTAACTCTCACCAATAATGTAGATATCTGCTTGTTCGGCCAAGTCTTGTGATTCTCTCTCTCTCTCTCTCTCTCTCTCTCTCTCTCTCTCTCTCTCTCTCTCACTCTCTCTCTCTCTCTCTCTCTCTCTCTCTCTCTCGCTCTCTCTCTCTCTCTCTCTCTCTCTCAAACTGGTACATTTTCTCTCTCTCTTAAAGCAGCCAGTCTGTCTCTCTCTCAAATGGAAAGAGTCTCTCTGGAGCCGGCAGCAAGCACTAGGCACCCATTCGAAATTTCTCGGCAGGAGGAACTTTCTAGTTGCATTTACTCTTGGCGGTTGTTGCTAATGGTGGAATAGCCACCATTAGCCCAGCTTTTTACCAAACGGACGTGCATGTGCAGCTGCTTAGTAGCATAGAGAGTGGAAGTGGCAGATTCACATTTCCATGCAATTGTGACTCCATGCGTGAACCAATGTGTGCATATGCGTCCCCCTCACCTCGTTGTACAGGTCACTGAACTCCTCCACCAGGTCCTTGGGGATCCTCTTCCCAACATTGGTCTGGTAGTGAGCGACACCATTCTTGGTGTACAGGCTGATGCGTCCCACGCTCCTCTCCCCATCTGTGGTGTGCTCCAGCAGCCCGTTGTCCTCTGCCAGGTGGTACACTGGGTTCCCGTTGGCGCCATGGATCCAGGTGGCTCCGAGCTCCAAAGTTGCTTCACCTGCAAACCAAAGAAAAAGCACAGAGATCAGTGTGAGTTTGAAACAAAAATAAAGAGCTGTTTGGAACTCAAGTCTCCCGTGTGGCTTTAAATGAAACAGAAGATAAAGGCTTTACAAAGATAAAGGCTTTACAAAGTCAGTTAAGTTTTAGATAATTAACCTGTTCGAGAGGAAGGTCAATTCAATTAACATTCTGTAGTTACTGAAGCCCACTGGAATAACATTAATTATATCATTTTTCTAAAGGAAGTATTATTACATTCATTTTACAATAAAAGACAGAAATGGCTCAAACAATTCTTCGATAACGAAAGAAGCACTCAAATAAAAGACATATTTTACACATTTGCATTTAACTGTTGTTAGAGTAAGTTCACTTGTGTTCTGTTTTTAAATCTAGCTACAGTATCAGCGCTTCGAGTCGACCCTGTTCTCATTTGTTTGTCGTTACATGTTGAAGGAGTTTGTTCTAATGGAAATCACTTGCACTTCTTGACTGTTTTGGCAAAATGTACCAGCGTCACTCAAGCAGATCGAGGAGAAGCACAATTATTTCTCTTAAATCTGAACATCATTGAGATTAATCCAGGAAACAATGTGAGTGTGTGAACGAAAGGCTGATTGGACAGTTTTCCATGTCAATATGAAATTTAATTAGAATGATTTCTTCTTCTTCTTCTTCTTCTTCTTCTTCTTCTTCTTCTTCTTCTTACTATTATTATTATTTAGTATTATCATTGGGATATGTTTATGCATTTCATTAGTTTTTTTTATCTATTTTCATTAGGTTGTTATTATATATTGTGTCCAGTGTGTTCATTTGAACTTTTGTATTAACTATTATGCACCAGCCAGGTGAAGCAATCTTAATTTAGTTGTATTTATGTACTTTGCTAAATTTAGCTAAATGAGAAATAAATGCACTTATCCCATCCTTTTATCACAAAGTTTGAAGGTAACATGAAACAAGGTAACAAGTCCTCTCACCGTGCTGAACGCTGTGGACTCGCCCGCCGATGTGGTCTGACGCCTCTAGAACAGTGACATCCGTGAAGCCGTTTCTCAGTAGGACCCGAGTTGCAGCAAGGCCAGCCAAGCCAGCGCCAATCACTACTATTCTAGGCTGTCGATGAGTGTGTAGGTCGCTACTAAGAGGATCATCAGTGCTGTCTGGCGAAATTTCACAACTTTGCATGCCGTCCAAGCTCCTCTTCGATGGAGTCTGAGGGGCAAATTAATGACAAGGATGCACGTCAAACATGGCACATTCAGCACTGAGTCATCAGGCGACAGACACAAGTACAGCAGAAGATAACAGTGAGTGAAAGACAGACAAATCTACATATTTTTGTGGTTGTGTGTCCTATAAATGACATATGAACATAATAAAATGAATGACTGCAATTACAACCAGTACACTTGTATATCGCCCCCCCCAGTATTTATTCTCTACTAGTGATCATTTCTTATCTTTGCTGCTTTGCAGTTAAGAATGATTGTATAACTCATCTATGTAACTGAGTGTAATTGTAACTTATTAAACGGAGAATCAAGATAAAGGAATATCTAATAGCAGTGAATAAATGCACTAAAACAAAGAAACAACAATATGGATAGTCATTAGAACAAGCTATAAATACATGTTGCAGCAGAATCTGTGTATCCATCATTCCATCCATTCATTTCCTGTCTCTTCCTGTTGCTAACTCTGGCTCAACCCCAGCCCCTCCCACCCTCAAGCCACCTGACTCTTCCTCGTGCATCTTCCTCTGCTCTTTATTCCTTAACCAGCTCCTCGTTATAACTCCCATCTCTACCCCTTCTCTGCCACAAAGTCCATTGTCCCTACCAGGATGTAACTTCACATTGTTGATTATCTGTTTTTTTTTCTGCTTCAGCATGACTGTTTTCAACGACTTGGCAATTTCTGAATTTTGCCTGCTCATTTTGTTGCCTGTTGCTAATTGCTGCCCGTGCTCTGACGGTGTATATCCCTTGTTCTTGCCTGTTTTTAACTGCTGATTCTTCAGGGAGCAGATGCATGTCTCAAAACCTGGAAAATAAATAAATCAAAAATGTCATTATGGCTGCTTAACGTTTTATCTAATTGAGGAAAATGTTAGCCTCGTATTGTTTAACTACTGACCACACAGACCTCTATGACAACTGATAATCCTCATCCTACCAAATGTGTTTCCTGTTGCACCACACTGTTCGCTGAGCATTAGAACAAAGCAGAGGTCCCACCATGACTGTCATTTCTATCTGCAAAAAGACTTGACACACTCACACGCGCTCAAATAAAAAGATTTCCTATTGCAGCCTCTCGTCTTCTAGGGAAACTGCTCAAGGACAGAAACGTTAAAAGCGAGGAATACACAAGTGTACTTGTTAATCCAGTACACAGGGCTGCTCGCTCTGAATGTATGGACAGCTGTGTGTAAGAACAGCACAGTGGGAGTCTATTCACAAGACGCTCCTGATAGCCCAGTAGAGAAATGTACAAAGAGGCAACATTGTGGCAGTTTTCCATGAAAGACCTGTAAAGTTGGAACAGTTGTGAGGCTTTTATTGTGAAATTACTCTGTTTTCCCTCGTCTTGACATGGAAGGACAACAATTTATCGACAGCAAAATCCTGATGCTACACACATACATATACATATTCTCCTCTTTGTTACCACAGCAACGATGGACACAGAGCGGTGAACATGATAGTGTCGAAAATACACTCTGAGTTTACAAAGTAAGACACTCATATGTCTGATAAATAAGCCCTCCTGTTTATTTGTTTATCCTCAAATCATCTTCCTCTGATAGGTCAGAAATCAACATGTACGCACAGTTTTTACACCACAGATTATTGTGACATATGATGTTGCTCATATTCACACGTGTTTAACCCTGATCTTGAACTCTGACATTTGAGAAACTGCGTCGCAATCAATTCGTCTTCAGATCAACAAGAGCTGACAAAGACTGTCAGAGGAGAAACCACCAGTCAGCACCTCTGTGTGTGTGTGTGTGTGTGTGTGTGTGTGTGTGTGTGTGTGTGTGTGTGTGTGTGTGTGTGTGTGTGTGTGTGTGTGTGTGTGTGTGTGCGTGTGTGTGTGTGTCAGCTGACAACATATGAAGAGGAGATGCTGTGCACAGTCTTTTCTGTAAATCTCTCGCACTTCTTGGTTCAACACTTCCCAGATGACCGCCGACCTCCAACACAGATGTGGGTTAAACCTACTAATCTGGACGCTTCAACACCTGACCTCACTTCCTGACCCTTGTCCCGAATGTGGGTCAGACCCTGCGTGGATTTACAGAGCAGGCGTTTCTACTGGAAGTGGCAATATGACAACACATAGAAGGAAAGGAAAATAGATTTTTATCATGTTGTTTATAGTTCAGTAGCTAGTGTATTACACTGAAAAAAGAACTTTGTTGGACCAACATAAAAAAATGTATTTAATTTGTTCAACTCTAATAAGTTATACTAATAAAATTGCTCACTAAAGAACTTAATTTAAGTGCTATTAATAGAATTATGAAAGTTAGTAAAAATCTTAATTTTTAAGTGTAGGCCATGTCGCTAATCAATTACTTCACTGTGGCAATATTGGATTTTTACTGTTAATTCATTAAATGTTATGATACTTTCTTCTTTATCCATATTGTTTAATCCTGGCAGACATGTGTTTGACTCTCTAATCAGACTCCAGTCTGCACTTGTAGTTCCCACTCGCTGCTGCTTGAACCACAGATTTGTACTGAATCAGTTTTTTGCATGGACCAAATAAAGCTTCAGTTCCAGTTTTGTCTCCCTCTGTGAAACTAACGCTTCGCAATAAATTTCCACTGCACACATGAAACAAGGTTTAAAGTTGGATTCTGAGAAACTGAGGCTGAAATATTGATACAACAACATCACGATGAATAGACTCATTATTGTGCTTCAAGAAAAAAGGATGTTGTTGAAGTGAAGTTGCTTGTTTATTTCTGGAAGGATCAAATATTAATAGCAGAATCACCTAATATAATGGTTGTAAAATTAGACCCATTATAATGTCTCACAAACAGACCTCAGGCTAAAAAGGCCTTTTCTGTGATTGTTGGGTGTTATTTGCTTATTGAGTCGGTGCTTTTGAATCTCATGTGTGTTTCCTACACTGCTACATGTTGTTATAGAATAAATGGCACGAACTTATCACTGAGTGTTGTGAGTATTCTCCATGCTGTGGTTGCAGCTCCTTTATATTCTGCAGCTGCTCAGAGATGAGGGTCACAGGAGGACACAGCTTTGTGGCGCAGAGCTGGCGTAGACGACGTATCTGACAAAAATGGATGCAGTGGTGGGTGGTGCTGTTCTGTTTGCTGTCAAATATTCTATGAGTTGATTTTGTTGACTGTGCCCTTGCATGAATGCGGTTGCACATATTCTCAGTCATTTGCAAACTGTTGACCTGCACTGTGTACAACTGATTTGAGGTATTGTGTGCATGTTTTTGTATATACAGGATGTATTTAATAAAAATGTATATTCCGATATTAACATGTATGTATTCGCAGCAGGTTTTATATGTATTCTTAATTGATAATCACTGGTATTTAGGCTTCCTGGACAGTAAAAGACAGGTACACACACGTCCCACCTCTGTGCAGTAATTGTCATCGTACATTGGATAAATGCCTCAACTTCTTTCGTTTTCATGATCAAACAAACCTCAAAGCAAAACTGGCTCTGCCAAATATCTTAATATTTTAATATTAAGTCGCTTTGGATAAAAGCGTCAGCTAAATGAAATGTAATGTAATGTAATGTATAACATGACCATATAACAAGAATACAACCGGCATTAGCCAAAGAGAAGGGTATGGATGTAGCTTTAAAGAAAGTGTTGTAGGAGGTCTAAAAAAAAACTATTTTCTCTCACCCTTTCCCTTAGACGTGGGTGAGGTCGTGCCACAAATCCCTTCTCTACTTCCAGCAACAGGATGACCAAGAAGGTTCGGGCTCTGATTTTTCATAAAATAAAAGTCTCCTGAGGTCAGGAGAAATAGTCCCTTTGCCATGATACAGAAAAAGGAACATTGATTATAATGAATGAATGATCTAACTCGTACACTGGCCTCGCTGACAGACTGCATCCATCCCATCCATACACTCTCAGCACGCCACGCTCTCTGCAGATTAATTTGTGGGCTGGGCTTCGGTAGAAAGGCAGAGGAGGACGAGGCGGAAGGGGCAGGGGGCAGGTGGGGGAGGCGGGGCTACCACTGACCTAGAAATGGCAATCTACAGTGCAGTCAGAGCATCTGCCTGTGGCCTTCTCGAGAGCAGGGTCAGCCTTGAGCAGGAATATCTCTAATGACTATGTGGCTCTCACTGGAACGAGTCGTGTCCACATGCACACTTGTGTGTTTCCATTATCAGGCCCATGTCACTGTTTGTATATGTTAATATGTTGTATATGTTAACCTCCTTCTGGGAAGGAGGGGGGTTGATCCAAAGGCCAGAAATTCCACACTTCTCTCACAGATCTGGTTTTCCCAAGATGAGATGATGAAGTGACAAAACACTCACTCACACACACACACACACACACACACATATCTCTGTAATACTGTACACCACATTGGATTTCCCCCCTGGTGCATATAAAGAGGAGAACAGTGCCCTGAAAGATTACTATTATCGCCAGTTATACACACAAGCTACAGACGGACACGCTCTGAACCGGCTCAACACATTCAGTCAGAATAACAGTATGATGACTGGCAAATTATCATCACTAAAACGGATTATACACTAGATTAAAAAAAGCACATAAATAAAAAAGAAAGATAGATAATGCGAGAAAGGTTCATTTTAGGTCAATATAATAAAAAACATTTGAACGAAGAAATAGTGAATCCAATTGAAGGTTAAAAATCCCTTTCGATAGTTGATTTAATGAAGCCACTCAGAGCCGGGTGATAAAACCGAATCAATGAAGTGTTGCTGCTCATAAGAAGAGTTTAAAACCACAAGCTTCACTCAGGACAAAACATGAGTCTTTGAATTTTAATAATAATAATCATTACTATTATTATAATACTAATTATTCTTATAATAGTATAATAAGAATTACCAATATCAACTGATTTTATCTTGATTTAATTTTGGCGGTATCACCCAGCCTTAAAGCCATTTATTATCAACTTGTTGACATTTCCACCTGCAGCTTTGATTGGATTAAAACCTTTTGGTTAACGACTTAATTGACACCTAAGTATGACCTGGATGGACCTTGAACTTGTTGTCATGTTGATCTATCTAAAGCATTAGTGCTCGGTTTCTAGTGTAATTGACTTACACTAGAAAAGGATTAAGTGAAAATCAAAATAATCACAATAAGGACTAAAAGTTTGAACGTGTGATGTTAGAAAGTTAAGTGAAGAGATAAATGAGAGTGATACAAAAGTAGGACACTGTCTCCTCGCTGCTGAATGCAGCTGTACAGTAGAAGCCGTCAGTGCCACGTATAAGCGCTGGAGCCACAGTGGCAGCAGTTTGGAACCAAGCAAACTTCACTAAGTAACTCGGACTAATTATCATCACAATAAATCATCGACACAATCCAAAGCTCAACGCGTTTTAAAGCGGAGGACACGCAAAAAACACACACGGCAGCAGCGGCAGAGTAATGTGTCCTGTTACATCGCCTGTACATGCACACACACACACACACACACACACACACACACACACACACACACACACACACGAGCGGAACTGCAACACATCGGTGTAAATAACGTTTCCTCCGTTGTGTTGCGTTTATCAACACGAACAACTGCGTGACGTGTGATAATCTCCCATGTACACAGCTCGTCTAATGACAGCTACAGTAGATCAGCTGTGTTTCCAGCCTCACACTGAAATCCGCCTGTTCTTTCTGGTACAAATCTGTACACCGTCATGATAACACCGCTGTTAGAGACGACGCGCGCGTGTGTGTGTGTGTGTGTGTGCTGTGAGTCGATCAGCTGGTTACCTGACTCTCGTGTTCTTCAGCTTTTTAAAAACACACACAACCTCAGGACTGCTCCTCTTTCCTTTGTGCCCGTTTCTCCCGCAGACCGGCTCCGCTTTGTATTTATGTCTGGAAACCAGAAGCAGCCAGTTTTCCTGCGAGGACACCGCCTCCTCATTCACTATACATGAGCCGCCATGACGACACACACACACACACACACACACACACATACATATACATATACACACACAGCCCTCCTCCTCCTGAGTCACTATCAGTAAGTAAAACACACACACACACACACACACACACACACACACACACACACACGCAAACACACACAGCCCTCCTCCTCCTGTGTCAGTATCAGTAAATGACACACACACTAATGCTTCTTATGCAAATTAATTTTGCATCTTTTCCCCAAGTCCTCCTAATATGACTGTGTACAGGGTTAGCCCCTAACCCCTAACCCCCCGAACACTAACCCCTGAGGGCTAACCCTAACCCTAACCCTAACCCTAACCTTAACCTTAACCTTAACATTAACCTTAACCTTAACCTTAACCCTAACCCTAACCCTAACCTAAACCTAAACCTAAACCCAACCTAAACCTAATCCTAATCCTAATCCTAACCCTAAAGCCAAGTTTTAACACTCAAACAAGTACAGGAACACACACACACACACACACACACACACACACACACACACACACACACACACACACACACACACACACACACACACATATTTCTTATCTTAATCTCCTGGAGACTAATTTTAAACCGTGACCATAATTTATACCTGCCTAACCCTTATATAACCTTAACCAAACATTTGCCATAACTTTATCTACATTATGGAGTCTCCATAAAGACAATAAGTTCCCATAAGGGGAGAGTGTATTCACATGTGGGTTCCCACATTACCTACCCCACACACTTTGCATATACATGAATGACTTAAATAACACCCAAGAAATGACTCAATCAAATGACTTAACTTGTTTCTTTCAAAATCTATACTTTACAAGATTGCATTTGAACACACCATAAGAAGGATATTACCTTAATATAGGTTAATATCACACAAACAGGCTATAACCACCCCTACACTCAAATGCTGAACTGTTAAAGTCATTCCTCAAAGCCAAATAGCCCCTTAACTAACATTATTTCAGAAGCAACATTGCACAATGTCAGATTTAATGGCTGCGTCTGAAATCACCCACTCACTGACCCCTACGTTATCTATAGGGACCTATATGTAAAAAACAGCAAAAGATGCAAAACAACAACAACGACGGCCGGTGGAAAATCCGACAGTAAATATTACAATGTTTATTTTACACTCAGTATGAGTACGTTTAGGTAAAAGACATGTTGAACGACCATCTTTAAATGTAGAAATAAAATAGTTTCCTGCAGTTTGTGCTGTGATGAAAGTGTTTCTATTTCTACGACATAGGGGGCTGTTCCTGTTGCGCTCTTTCTTCATGAGCGTGATGCATTGTGGTATATATTGCTCGGTTAATGACCATCAGTTGTACACTACTTTTCATGATGCATTGTGGGAAACAATGAGTGCACTATATAGGGCATACAAAATGTCACTAAACATTCAGACAACACTACAAAATGGCAAACTCAACATGTACTTTCCTATGTAACTTTACAGCATTATCTTGATAGTACATGTAATAGGCCTAAGTAAAGAATCTCCTCAGTATTATTATCTGAAGCTTTTCTGCATGAAAAAGACTCATAAAAAACAAATGTTGGTACGAATTTACATTGACTTCAAAGTACAAACAAAGAACAAACTGGATTCCTTCTCACTAATTCCAATGATTAAACACTGAGAAATAGCTGGTTCCCATTATAAAGCATAGAGATATAACTCGAAAAACGTCTTTAGAGTAAAACACAGAGAAACAGTCATTGACATCATGTAGTAGCACTACTGCAAATGTAGTATGTTACCGTAATTTTAGTTCAATCCAATTACAGCTATTGTAAATGACATATTGCCTCATACTACATACCCAATGCTACTGAAAAAGACGTTTTGCATCATGTACTTTACCCACAATGCCTTGCAAATTGCAGAAACTAACTGTAAATATGTTTTATTGTATTTTTACTGTATATTTTCTGGTATATAACTGTAAAAATACAGCAAAGCTAAACAGTATACCTAACTAAAACCTAACTTCCATCCTGCAACTAAACATAACCAGAAATCAGAAATACCCAAAAAATATATCAGTCACCAGACGTAACATCTTGTTTATATGGTGGTTAGAAAAAAAACTGTTTTTATGGAGTCTTTTCAATGACAAGACACAGTATTCTAAGTTGATGTCGGTGGTGGATTTGTTTCATGTTGTCGAGCAGGAAATCCCTCGGGAAGCACAGGCTCTGTTTGTTTTGGTGGCTTGACCCTTTAACTTGTCCAAAAGGCCACCCCAGCGGTTTTGTCTCCAGGTCCAAACCCATAAATCAACAGGAAGTCATGTGCATGATTCAGGGGTGCAGCGCACCTCTCGAATGTCATCACTGTTTGTCTGTGTTCGGGCCAATAATCACTGAAATTCATCTTGCAGGGTTGCCTCCCTTCCTGTTCCTTTGTCTGTGCTTTGTTAAGAAGGAAGGTTGTCAGACAATCATTTGAATAATCAGCAGAAAATGACACAGTCTAAAGTTTGAAGTTCAACACAACAACAGGAATTAAATATAGAAACTAAATACATAACCAGTAATATTTCCAATCTGTGCATTGTGAATAAATCACAGCTGTCACAGAAAATTAAGATGTAAGCATTGGTTTATATATCAAGTAAGCAGCTGAATATACATCTTTAAATTCTGATGTGTTATACAAAAATGTAGTATAATTGAAGCTGTCTCTAAATTGCATTTAGATGATCACACACAGAGAAAAATTTAGTTTTTACAAAATCTAATTCAACCGTTAAATTATTTAATGTAATTTGAAAAATAGAATCATTTGAAAAAAGTATCCAATTTTGGGGACAAAAATGTATTTATTGAAAAATAGAACTAATGACTTTGAAACTGTACCAGTGGATTTCATAGTTTATGTGACACTTCAGAAACTGGTGCAAATATGGTTAATATACTGATTGTAGAAATACCAAAGTAGTACAAAGCCCTGTCCGCTCTTTTCTGCAGACAAGCACAATATATCACACCTAAAGTCTTATTTACAACTATCAGCAGACTGACAAAATCACTAGAACCAGTGGCTTTCTGCTTCTATGAAGGACTGGAGGCTGCGGCAGAACAAAGCAGTCATTCGCTTTGATCAGTGGGTCATTGATTTTATTGAAATCAACAACCTTTAAAATAGATTAAATATCCTCACATGAGACTTTTGTACCACTACTAGTGACTTCAGGATTGACTTTCAAATTCCAGATGAATGAATGAATGAATGAGTTAATGAATGAATGAATGCCATTATTGTCCTCGCACAATGCACAAGAACATTGTATGACGGTGCAAGAACAACAGAGAATAGTTGCTGGCGATACTTAAACTCCAGTTTAGACAGATAAATCTGATTGCAAGACTTGTTTTGTTAATGAAGGTTAAATTTGGAAAAGTGAGGCCACAGTTTTCATCTTTCAACTGGTCCTTTACTAACTGGAGTTGGGTTCTTGTTGGCTTTAAGTGAAGTGAAGTGAAGTGTATTTTAGGTTGTATGGTTACTATGCTTTAATGGTGAGGATACTTTTGGTCAGCTTGATCGTATGGAAGCCTCTATGGACTCTAATGCTTCCATAGACACTTACCGTTAGCTGTGGTTTGGCATTAAGACAAACGGATCACATTCACCGGATACTAACACAGATCTCAGGGCCCAGACTCGGCTGCATTTATTAATTCATGTTGCCAAACAAATTGTTTTGGTAAAGCTAAGCAAGACAAAATAAGATCCTGACTCGATTATCTTGTTCTGCACCAAACTTTTATTGGTTCTTCCTTTTATCATGCTATAATAAAATTTCATGGAAATCAGGATCAGGAGTTCTGCGAAAAGACAGACATACAAATAAATGGCAAACAACATTGTTGGTGGAAGTTATGAAAGCATATAAAGTTTTAAGTTCTGTCACGAACTCGCTTGAGTACAGTACGACTAAGTGTAGCTTAAAGCAGTGAAGGTGGTGCGTGACTGACACAAGATTTTTAGCAGACTTAGCAAATATTGAATGAGCAGAATGAACACATCATTTCTTAATTCTGCTACAGTCATAGTTCAACTTACATAACAGCTGGTGCAATTATGTTTATTTAATTATAAACTCACTTGTAGCATCAGCACAGTATTATCATAGTACAATAGGTCTAACACGTGTTGATTACATAAACTATTTGCTTTATGTAGCTGGTATATTAATAATATGGCCTAGTCTTATGGTTTGAGAGGTGTGCACCTCACCATACTCCAAACTGAAAATACTAAACACATTTAGTGGTACACACGTGGTATATAAACAGTATATATCAAATGAAAATTGCACTAACAATATCCAAGCAATACATTCACTTAGTTGTCGGAAACTTGTATAACAGTGGAACTGCCAGTGTTCAAAGAACAAAATCTTAAGGGACTTTGCCTATATGAACTTTGGGGCCAAAGTTTTATTGCTTCGCCACCTGCTCTAAGATTAATACATTGACTTAGTTGTACATAACGAAACTGACAAATCTTCATGTAAAAGGTCGACCAGATAAAACACGCTTATTCTTAATAGGTCCCACAGATAACATCTATTAAAAGAAAGCCATTAACCACAATGCCACTGTAGAGATCTCGACTCCACACGTCCTGCTTCTGCCCATGCTGCCAACACATAACTCACTAAAATGATCAGCCACTCAAACTCTATGAAACTGTGTCTGTGAATATATATTTACCATAATCGATGCACCAGAGGCAGGAGTAAGGCAACCTGTACCCCTCCATGGAGGAAGAATAGATGCATGCAGTTGAATTATATTAAAATTGCAATTCTTAATAGCAAGGCAAAGTAAGGCAAAGCAGCACAACAGCAGCATGGGAACACTATCTGTACAGCAGTGCATGGTAAGGAAATGCAATGCTTTCCACAACACAAACACACAAGTATGTGTTGAACTTGCAGTGAAAAGCTGGCATCACTCTTCCGGCAGTGACAGTAATTACACTAACTCTCGACGCTCTCCAGCGAGGGAAAGCAACACCAGTGATAATCCCTGTTTGACCTTGTCATCATTTTTTTGGGGACTTAAATCCTTCCTCTGAAGACAGAATTTATTTTTATCTGCTTCGCAAGAAACTTAACGTGGACGCTTCTGAGGTTTTTCCACCATGCGCTGCTTCTCCTAGTTGCTTCAGCTTACTCCAACTCCATTTGTACAATGCTCCCCTCTTCAGCTCTGGCAAACCATTATTTGCTGGTTTATGTCAAACACAGAGTTTGATACTGGAGGCCCAGCTTGGGAATGTCGCCACAGATTCACCAGATTTAAAACTGCAGGGTATTACATAATTGACTTACCTGGCGCTGAGGCTTAGTCCATTGTGTGAACTAGTTTGACTTGGGCTTGTAAATAACAGAGGTTCATTTATATGTAAAAGTCTCACATCACAAGACAAAATGTAAAAGAGACAAAAAGGCAACTTGAAGACACACAAATTATAATTTTATTGCATTCTGAAAGAATAAAATGTATATTATTGCTATCATAATTATTGTTATTATTATAATGAACAAGCAAATATCTATAATGTAATGAAATCAAACCCAGAGTTCATAATCTATAGGCCCACATTAGTATTTCCAACACTTACCATATCAAAATTGAATATGTGCATTAATATGATTGTTGTCTTGACATGGGATGGAGACCTGCTGTGCTCACTGAAGCTAATATTGTTGTGGCACAGCTGGACATCCTCCGGGTCCTAATCAGCCTGTCTTTTATTGGAAGAATTATGTAATCACAAGACAGCTATGTGCGCTCTCTTTATTGGTCCCCTGGGGTCACATGGTTCTTTTGCCATCTTAATTACTTTACAGGGTGTCCTGGCCGAGGTGACGTGATTAGCACGCGAATATGCATGTGTCTGCTGCATAATTAAAGTTCACAGCAATGCTGGCGTGGGATTGGTGGAGCAGTTGGATCACGAGAAAGGCCTCTCTGTCTGTTGGTCCACCAGGGCACAGAGACCTCACATTGTGAGTCCGTCCAGCGTTGGGTTACTGTATTGTCCATCGTTTTCCCACCTCCCTTTTGCTCTCCTGCGCAGCCACGCACCACAGAGGGGGGAAGAAAGTGGCTTTTCATTGATGGGTCAGTCGGAGCATGCAGAGGAACTCGGCGAAGAGGGGCGTCAGTCAACTGGTGACAACTGCCTTTCATGACCTGGAGACATTCCCCAGCAACACAGCAACCTACATGAATGCAACTCATTACCTCCATTACCCACCATGACGCTGGGAAAAGGGTACAAAGGACCAATCAGGCTGTACTCGATAATGGCAGGTTTATTGTAATAGTGTACCTTGCTTATAGACTTAAAGTTCCTGAATGGGAAACTATATGCACCACTAAGCTTCCGGGAGTCATCTGCACATATCCATTCAGAACATTTTGTACTATAAGTATTCTTTTGCATGTGAGAGGAGCACATTCAGGACATGATACTTTTTATAGTTGAAGTTCATGTTGTCAAAAAATAAGCATCTTGGACTTTGCCGTGCCAATGCTTATGTAGAGTCAACCATTTAACATTTAAATCTAGAAAACCAGGCTCTTTTTCAAATCTATGCTGGGAGAGACACCTCCACCAAAACTTAAGGGTGAAGATACACATTATTTGCTGTTTCACTAAAGCCGCTTTAGTGTTTACTGTTGCTTATTTGGCTAAGTCGAATGAGGAACCATTTGAATTCATAACAATTAGTTTTGTAAAAAGAGGTGTTAAATATAAACTTGGTGGCTTCATGTATGATACTGTGCTAAAGGCTACACGTTCCAATAAAAAGAAGTCAGTATCATCGGTTATTAATTCATGTCTAAAACATGGGAAGGATGCGGAATGGGTCATCCACTGTGTATCTGGATCAGGGGGCAGATCCAGGACTTTCCTTACCATTTGGAGATAATTAATTTTTCAACTTTTTCACCGTTTTCCCCAGGAATAATTCATGGATCTTGATGGTGGAAAAAAACAGGCACATTTAGAGGACTGATACCTATGAGCATGTGAATAAATTCAAGGGGACTGCTGGCCCTTGGCGGAGGTATCAACATTTTAATTTGTATATACTATTTTTCGTCCTCTAACCACTTCCTCTCTGTTGCCCCTTACTCTATTTCACTGCCTTTTGTGCACCCGATCACACTACCGGTTGCGCAACAGGTCTTGGCCAGTGCTCTGAGTTTTCTGTCGTTATACAGTAACAAGGAGCCCTGTCACAAAGTGTTTTGGCCAAATCCTCCCCTCCTTGCTCACAGTGACGCCCCTCCTCCCCCGACTCCCAAGTCTCTCTCAGAAGCACATATTTAACCAATAAGCTGCCTCTCTCACAACACTGCAATGGACAAAGCAGCTTATCTTGTTTAGACTGAAAGGTATACATACAGAAGTGTACAGAAGCATCATGATTAGGATGCAATTTAGAAGAATTGTGTTGCTGCTGTAGGAAACATTTGAATCAAAAAAGCCCAATAGAGACCATTGTTGTTAACTAATAGGAAGACACGCTCTGACACGATGTCTGCTACTGTGGTTTGAGACAAGTCAAGTCATTTTTGTCAAGTCATTACAAGAGTCAACAAGGTGTGTTAAAGGTGTAGCTGGGTCGGGTGTGATAAGTTAAATGAGTCATGACATTGTCACGTTCACCATAGAAATCATTGTACAATATCTTGCAACAAAGAAGAAGAAGAATTGCCTAACTCCCAACCAATTGCGTCAGCATTGATGAATATAAATCAAATCGAAACTAGTTTGTCTTATGACCTGTTTCTGAAGAACTATTTAATAATCCATCTGAAAAGCTGTTTAGAATTTTAATAAATTCAATTTACAAAAAAGAAGTAACACTTTTTGTTTTTACATAGAAATAAATGTCCACATTTCCCAGGTTTCTTGGGCCAATTCTGTAAGTTATTGATTATAAACATAACAGAAAAATACATATTGATGTATTGATGACAACAATTTGAAGCCTGTCATCAGTAAACTGTGTGTTTTTGTCACAGACTCCATATGATTCCATAACTATTAAAAATGACACAATTCATTTCCTCTAGGTCGAAGATATTTGTTCATTTAATTGTTACTTTGTATTAAACTATATGTATTGTTTATATTTTTTATAAGTTTTAGCATTTCTTCTGTTTTTGTTTGTTTTTTAGGTTGTATTCACTGGCGCCCTTTGATCTTCAATTTTTTGCACTTGTTTTTCTTTTGTAATTTTGTATTTCCATAACTAAATCTACCAATAAATCCCTGTTATAACTCAAACTTTGTCCCTTTGTTGGTGTAACTCTGGCACCTTTTGGTCTGGATGCTAGTTTTACTCAGCATATTCAATTCCTATAAGTCCATTTCCACTTCTCTATCTGAATCAGCAGAACAACAAACTGCTAATCCTCAGTTGTTTTTTCAACTTGAGCTGTCTGGTTTGATGGAGGAAAACAAGTTGCTAACAGGACAGAAAGGACTGCAAATGAAAAAGGAACAGATCAAGTCGAACCCTTTTTGTTTTCACCCCAACGAAATGGTTTCGCTTCAAAGCAAGAAGCACATCATACATATTCACTCACTACATTTAAACTATTGTGGAAATTATTGAAACTCTCTTACAAGATGCCAATAAAAAAACTGCCAATTTGCCGATTTGACCAGAAACCCTGTCACATGGAGAGGGCTTCTGGTCAAAAGTTCTCTATTTCTCATTTTCATACACAGATATACTTGTGGCTATATCCACAATAATAAATTGTTTGACTCTTACGTTATTGTCCAAAGTGTATTCTACAATTCCACCTCCAAAAGAGTCTTTCATATGATCATATGAAGCCCCTGGGTTGAGCTCTAACAGGCTGAGGATTTTTTCCTAGCATGTAATTGAGAATCTAAATAAAGAGAATTAAGGTTTTAAAGGAACACACTTGCTCTCCTTCTTGCCGAGAGTTGGATGAGAAGATCTGGCACCACTTCTGAACGGCCAATACAATTAGCTTAGCTTAACACAGGACAATGGAAACAATGGGAAACAGCTAGCCTCGCTCTGTTCAAAGCAAACCAAATCCTTCTACTGACATCCTTTAAGCTCATTTGTCAACATGCTATAACTTGAGGGTCTAATCCATCTAAAAACAAAGTGTTATATGTTGACATGGATTTAGCTTGGTACAATGACTTCACAGAGGAGTCTTTTTTTATACATAGAGAGTAAAATGCTTTTAATCTGCCTGGGGAGCATGCAGCCACAAACTCTCCCTCTATTCTACATGTTGATCTCTTCCACTTATTCCTGATTTCCACAACAACAGTCAGGAAACAACCACAAACAGAGACAGCAAATGAACAAGAAGCAGGAAGATAGATGTTGAGCTTGTAGGAAGGAGGAAGCAGACAGGGATAGACATGAAGAGGGAGGGGCGTGATCATAAATATCGCTTCCTGCCTTTTCTTTGGCCTGGAGAACAAAAAAAAGTGACGTATGTAATTACATTCATATCCAGGCCCTTTGCTGTGTGTCTTCCGGTGGTCCTACAGCGAGGATAACCCTCCGACCTGTGCACACGTGGAGGTTATTTCAGACGTCCAGGAAAGGGATGAGACACCAACGCCCTTGATCCGGTCACTCTATGACCTGAATGCATTTTTCTGTCCTCAGTTACTTGGGACAACTTCTGTGGTCCTTTGGAATCATCACTTACATAGACAATAACATTTTTGGAACAGCAAGATGTTTCATGTCAGCAAATGCTATAATCTTCAAATGATATAAAATAAAATAACTTTCATTTATTAGTTTAAACCTTTTTGTTTATTTTAAACTCTGAGAATTTCACAGTTTTCACAGATTTTTATAATAATAATTCGTGGATCTTAATGAAACAAATATCAGGGGATATTTATGGGACTAATAGGTATACATTGAGTTTGTGCAATTTGGTGCAGCTGGATTAAATTTAAGGGGACTGTTTAACCTTGGTGGAGGCCTGTGCTCTACTACCATTCTTGTAAGATTTTAGTGGGGCATTATACTTGGATTGTTGATACACCAGCAAGTTTTTAATAATGACCACTATTGTGCTAATTGCATATTGTAATAATCACACTTCATAAACTTTATTATGGTTATCAATGTTTAAGTTTACATTTTAAAGGTCAAGTAAATTAAACTGCTCCTCTGTGTTCATTAGATAGATACAAATTTTGTCTCTGTGCCATGTTGTCCACTTGTAATGAGTCGATTTAAGAGTTATTTATCAGAGTAGCCTGACATGTGTTATGTTCACTGACTTGATTCTGTAGAGTCTACATTAGTCTGATTAGTCTACAGTGTAGACTAATCAGCTATGAAGGGAAAATGACGCCCCTTTTATTAATCCTGCCTGCAAAGCTCTGACTGAAACAATGGATTTATTCGAGCTTTCCACTGAAGCAGCTGCCTGCTGACTACAGTTTGTCTGGAACCAAAAAAAGGGGTCTGTTTGGTTATCATATGAGTGACTACCTTCGTTACACATTTCACCCATTGTTATTATGAAATATGATCACTGCGGCTTTAAGCCTGAGGTAATTATAGTTACAATTAAAAAAAACAAGAATATTATGAATTTGAATACACTTTTCCATTTGATAAAAAAACAATGACATGAATTAAAGAAAACAGCACTGTTGCCTCCACAACTTTCTTTGTGAGCTCAGTAAACATACTCGCCTGTGTTTATCGTGCTGCCTCTTCACAGGCGGCTCTGGTGATGTGAGTCTCAGTGGGAGAGCCGGTCGAGCTGGGAGAGTTCGGGAGAGTTATGTGACCGTCGACCTCTCCTGTTCCAAAACATACACTGCAGCCCAGCAACCTCGCTGGTTTTAAATGTAGCACAGGCTGCAGAAGATGCTGACCCTCCCTCATACACGTTCCTCTTATTTTCAATCTGAGTTTGTGAGTGAGTTGGTATGTGGAAGATGCTCCTATGCTCCTATTGGCCTGAAGGAGTGGATTATTGTAGCCTATTTCTGAAAGTTAAGACAATATATCCTTAAAGCAGTTAAGTATCGTCATTATCTGCCCCTTAAAAGTGGCTTTTTGGACTATTTCCTGTTTTATTTTGATATCACCCAAATTAGATAAAAATAAAACTCAAGAAACAAAACTCAGGATTGGAACAGAAACCAAAAGGGAAACACTGGGAAAAAAAAGAAGATCTTCTCCGCACCTACCTGCTACATAAGAATGCATTGTGTGCAGCATTTAAAAAACTCAACAAAGTGTTGTGTCAACTTAGATGAGAGCATCGGAAACGTCTGCTCACTTAACAGGATTTTATTTGTTATTACTTCATCGTTTAAAACTAAGCAACTGGTGTGTGGTACATTAACAATGAGCCACTGATGGTAAAGCATGAATAAAAACAGCTGATAACCGATCAGCTGATGCAAACACAGGATCAATCCTCTGACTGAACTGAAGCAATGCTCTGTTGATACCATACACACAACTCACTGTTACATCATACACAGCAAATAAGTTGCCCTTGATTCTTCATATATGTAAATGTAGATGAAAATATAACCAAAATGAGGAAAGAGCATTTGAAAGCAAAGATCTAACCAACGTGTTGTTCACCACACAGTTGCTATTGGCTGAGATACCAAGAATCAGAACATTTCAGAGTTCACATATTGCAGTAATGGTGCAGGAGTATTGATAACTGTAAGAAACTCTCTCACCATATCTAACAATGTGATTATTCGTATGTGCTTAGTTAATATAGCTTATTGAGCAATGTCCTGTTGTCCATATTGTTCTTTACAAATAAACTTTAATTTTATGTTAGCATAAAAGATCCAGATCCAGATTTTTTTTTTTTTATTTCTCTTTCATGTAAAGCCCTCAGGTGCAAACACATTTTGTTGAATATGAATATAATCTGATATTGATCTAATCATGATATCAGGTTTTAAAATTCCTGACTGGACCGTGGTAGCCATTGTCTGAACCACCTCCCACCACTGTACCAGTTACACATGTGATAAATGTTTCACTGAATTTAGGAACATTTCCAGGTTCATTAAAACCCCTCTGTTAAAAATAAAGTCTACACTCAAGCCAGCTCAAGTTTAGAACTATCAACTGGTCTCGGAACTCATCTGAGGATATCTATAGAGTGGTTTCTCAGAATTCCTCTTGAATGCTCTCCTTGATCCAAATCAGTTAGACTTTAAGATCAGCCATTCCACTGAAACAACTCCGTTGTCTATGACAGAAGCCCTCAGGGCTGCAAGAGCTGCAACTCAGTCCTCATTTCTTATCTCGCTGGACCTATGAGCTGCGTATGACACACCGAATTACTGCATCCTGCTGTTCTGCGGTCTATGTTATAGGCCTCCCTGGTAAAGTGCTTCACTGGGCATCCCTTCCTTCATGTGTTCTGGCAAGGCTAAACGTCCTAATTCAAACCCCTACACACAGGGAGGACTCAAGGCTTGGGGCTGAGGTTTTTATCCACTCACATGGCTTTTCATGTGAGTGCTATGCAGACGACTCCCAACTATTCCTTTATTCTTGCCAAATTACCCCAATGTCTCAATGCAAATCTTGGCTTGTCTCTCAGACATATCAACATGGAATAAAGAACACAAACTGAAGTCTACCGAGCCAGTCAATGTCTCCATAACAATATGACATCTGAACGGGGCCTGGATCTTTGCTTGGAATGCGAGTGTCTTGTTTGATGAGCAGCTAACGTTCTCTTACCATGTTGGATCTTTTTCCAATTCATGCCACTTTGTACTATACAACATACGAAAAATCAGGCTGAGTCTGACTGCAAGCTTTTGTTTTCTCTCACCTCGACTGTAACCTGTTATGTAGCCTCCTATGGGCCCTAGTTCATGCGCCATGACTTCCTTACACATGCTCCAGAATTTGATGGTGTGTCTGGTGTCTTCAATAAGTCTAAAAGGGCAATAGTCACTTTGCTTCCCATCAATCTATACTGCTCATATGCAGTATCCATGCCTATCCAAGGCTACCAGAAACAAATTCACGTCACTAATACCTTCTGACTTCTGTGTCAGCTTGAATAGCCGAAAAGGCCTCGTGCTTCTTTTCAGCCATTGTGTTCCTCCATGGAAGTATTTTCTGGCATTGTCAACCCTCCACACAAGGTAATCACACCCCAGTCTATTCTGTTTTTTGGTTCCCAGGTAGAGGAACAAGCTACCAAATGCTAGAGACATTCCTCTATCTTATCTTACCTATCTCCAAGAGCACTTCCTTTTCTATCACCTCTAACACCCTAGCATACCCAACTAACACTTACTGTGGTGCACTTTGTTTTTTACCTGATCTCTGTTTTGAAGTGATTAAGCACCTTGCACTCAAGGTCTGGTACTGTACTGAAGCTAGTGTTGGCCCTAAAGCTGTAAGTCACTTTGGATAAAAGTGTCTGCCAAATGAATAAAGGCAAAGTTGAGCTTTGTTTCTATAAAGATGGAGCAGACCCAAGATCTTCTTGGAGATTCTTTTAGATACAAAAAACAGTTGCACGACCTGAGAGGTTGAGTGCTTCATCGTATAAACAGTACAGTGATCATACAGTGAGATCTGGAATAGTGAGCTCTGCTTTATTTGTCCCTCGTCATAACTCTATTGTAGACTGAGCAGTGACTGTGTGAGTGTGCTGGACAATGGTTCAGTACCCGTAACATTATCATGACATCTCTCATTAATATAATAAATGCTATAGAGTGATTGAGTCAAATTTTTGCGAAACTCTTATGTTTTCTAACAAAGAACCACTCTGGCCTTGAGACTTCAGCTTTACTAATACAGTTCATCTTAGAGAGCAAATCATGATTCACATAAATCAACCTTTACTGTTTACTTTCACCTAACAAATAATTAGGCCTCATGTAGGTTTGAAGCCTCATCCCTTTCACATCCAGTGACTATGATGTGAGTGTGTTTTAATACCTCACATTTTTTGTGTCCTGCGTTGACCTGCAGCGAAGCAAATAATCTAAATATTTGATGCACTGTGATCACCACTAGAGGGTAGCAAATATGCATTAGTGTAACAGCACGTCTTTGTAAATGCCCCAATAAAACATACACATTGTCTATCACTCTTATTCTCTCATATGTTAGAAGAACGTAAAAAGGCAAGTGAGATGTATCTTAACTCAGGAAAATCAAAAAGACAGTGAATAATTCTGAGGTTTGTTTTTTGGTCTGGTCCAACCCACTGCTATTTGAAGTAGGTTTCAAACACATCCAGACTTTTTGAAGTACTTGAAAAGAAAGGTACCTGTTTCACACTGAGAATGTTGGTGGTAAGAGGCTGCAAACTAACTGGAAACAGGATATGACACAGAAGTTTGAGATCATGATGTGTGGTATCACAGATGTATCATAGTTTTATCTAATGATATGTATTTCTGTTTGGTTGTTCATTTAATACACGGAACTCAGTCCTATATTTGACTTTTGTAGTTTTACTGTGGTCTGTCTTAAGCAGGAGTTATATATGTATACCCTAAATACACGTATCACAGGAATATATATTATAACCCACTGTTCAGAAAAAAAATACTCAAATTAATTCCCAATAAAACATTGATTTATAACTGGGGAATCATTGTGGTAAACATTTGTTTTTTTTAAACCATGGTTTAATAGAGGAGGAGGGAAGGAACGATTAAAAAAGGAAAGAGAAGTACAGCAGTAGATGGCGGTAATGCACATTGAAGTTGGTTGCCACTTTCCAATAAACTGAACAAAGACGGTTTGGCAGAATTCAAGGAACATCACGATCATAACACAATTAAAGAAACATTAAGGTCTTGATGTTTTTTGAGCAACTGTGAATGTGCAAGGAGTTTGTTTTTGTAATGTAATACAAAAATGTAATAAGAGGCTAATGGGCACCACTCGATATTTGTAATTAAAAGTAAATGCTTATTAAAAACAATCATACTTATTATATGAGTAAGCAAGTTACATAACATCACTCACTTTCTTTTTGCCTCTAGAAATGTATCTTCTGCCAAAGAGGCATCTGGAAGTCAGATGAGGTAATAATAAGAGCAACACACAGAGTCTGCACACAGAGCAGGTTGTGGTGGATGCACGGGTCAATCACATGACTTTCTCTTTTTCCTATTTAAGTTTTTGTCTAAATTTTGGATCAGTTACATAAGAAGAAAAAGCAAACAAACTTCAATACAGCCATGTACAATTAAGATGATGAAAGAAAAAAGGAAAACAAAACATAACCTAACACAATATAATTGAATTGTAAACACTGTAACCTATGTATCTTCCACTATGATGGATGTTACATGTTATAGGCAGGAGAGAGACAGAGGCTGTGGCCATCAAGAGAATTGGGAGAAATCCCCGAGGACAGCCACATTAGTGGGGTGGGCCGGTAGACCTTCAAATGAATCCATAAAGAAATGGCCTTGTTTGTCTGTATCTTTATTTGCCCTCTATACCATGTGTCATTTGGGGTGTGCCTGGGAAAAAGCTTGTCTTCAAGGGCTTCTGGCAGAAAGACCTAAAATAAAAAGACCAAATAGGCTAATAGAGTCAATAAATCTTCTCAGATCAAAGGATTATGTAAAAAAAGAACATCTCATTTCAGGGCCTCCATATAGCACATATTTGTTATTTTGGGTTGAGCAGTCATCCTTTGCTGTATGTCAAACAGACTGTCATCAGTTTTTTTTTTGCTCATCTAAATTAGCTTCAGAATGAACTTTGAGCCTTGTCATATAGAACAAACCATCTATGACAAATTCTAAAGTTTTATAGCGCTTACAAAACAACAGCCTATTCTTGACTGTATGAGCAAGACATAGTGGTTAATCACATTAGACAGTGTATGAAGCGGACAAAGTGGCCCTCAATAAACGAAGGAAGTGTAACATGGTGATAATAAACCTCCTCTCCAGTTCATCTGAAATAATCCCTCCATTCAGTCAGTACCAAGCAGCAGCCTCCTCCTGCTGTCCCATGGAAGGGAAGGAGGACCAGTGCCAGTCTTGTACCTAGTTTGCAATCCTTCAATGGGCCTTTGTGGATGCTGCCATCCTTCCCCCCCGGCCAACCCCCGGCAGCCCATTCAGGAGTGTCACATGGCACTCCCACTCTGCACCCATCTCACAATGCACCCCTGTCATTTGCACCTCATTGACATGCTCTCGTAGTGATGCGCATCGGGGAATGGTCGTGCTCTTCCACGAGTTTCAAAGGAAATGAAGTGTCGCGCTGGGTGGCCAAAGTGTGGCTTCCTGGAGACGGTATTCATATTTCTTAGGAGGAAGTGTGTGTGTGCGTGCGTTTCAGGAGTTGGCACACGTTTAAGAAAATGTGCCACACCAACCTCCCACACTGTCATGGTACTATGAGAAAATGCTGAACACCAATAATCATGTTAACACCATATGATACAAGAGAGACTGGACTAATGGGAAAAGTTACCTTTAAGTGTTGGTGGTAGAGTTATAGTCATGTGTGGAAACATTTACCTTTGTTTGTGTTGGAGTTAGAAAAATGAATTATATCAAGAATTAAGTTCTGCCTTATTTTAAGTTTGTAAAGTTTGATTGTTGAACCTACACGAAAGCATAATTGCACTGGAACGACATCTACAGATATGTGAGTCCAGGCGAGAGCTGCTTTCAAAAATCAGTGGTAAGTTTGCATTTCCCAGCTTCATTGATAATCTTGCGAGCTGATGTGAACCCATGTGGTATAGATGTATTTCTTTCTCCTCCTAGTTTTAGTCAGCACTCGTTCAGCAGAGATTTGAATTCATTGTGGCTGATTGTGTTCTTTGGTTTTAATGAAAGGAGAGTGTTACAGTTGTCTATTTTAGGCACTCAATATAATTCTGACTTAATAAACAAATCTAATCTAGTAAAACAACTAAATTGGTCTAAATTGTATCTGCAATTTAGATGCGTCACCCGAGGTTGAAGATATAGAGGCTAATAATGAATGTTCCCCATTCTGGGAAATGGTGTTGTAAGGTCTCTGTGAGTGTCCGACCATTTAGTAACCTGATGAAGATGTTAGTCACAGCTTGTGATCATATGATCGTGGAGCAGACCTTAAAAATATGATGTAAACAGCTTTGATATGTTGATAAAAAATAAGGAAAAATAAATAATATCCAAGATCAATGAAGTGTGTTTTAATGCTTTTATTTGGTCTCCTCCAGCATTGTGTCCCAGATAAAGAACCTCTATTGGTTCTAAACTTGAACCATTATTTTTAAGGATCACTTGCAATCAGCTACGTGACCATGGACACCCCCCCCCCCCCCCCCCCTGCCTCTCTCTCTCCTCCTGCCTCTCCCTCCCTCTCTCTCCTCCTGCCTCCCTCTCCTCCTGCCTCTCCCTCCCTCTCTCTACTACTGCCTCTCTCTCTCTCTCTCTCTCCTCCTGCCTCTCCCTCTCCTCCACCCCACCCCCCTCTCCCTCTATCCTCTCTCTCTCTCTCCTCCTGCCCCTACCTCTCTATCTCTCTCTCTCCTCCTGCCTCTCCCCCTCTCTCTCTCTCCTCCTGCCTCTCCCTCCCTCTCTCTCCTCCTGCCTCCCTCCTTCCCTCTCCTCCTGCCTCTCCCTCCCTCTCTCTCCTACTGCCTCTCCCTCTCTCTCTGTCTCTCTTTCTCTCTCCCTGCCTCTCTCTCTCTCCTCCTGCCTCTCCCTCTCTCCTCCTGCCTCTCCCTCTCCTCCACCCCCCTCTCCCTCTATCCTCTCTCCCCCTCTCTCTCTCCTCCTGCCTCTCCCCCTCTCTCTCCTCCTGCCTCTCCCTCCCTCTCTCTCCTACTGCCTCGCTCTCTCTCTCTCTCTCCCCCCTCTCTCTCCTCCTGCCTCCCCCTCTCTCCTACTGCCTCGCTCTCTCCCTCTCTCTCCTCCTGCCTCTCTCTCCTCCTGCCTCCCTCTTTCCCTCTCCTCCTGCCCTCTCCTACTACCTCCCTCTTTCCCTCTCCTCCTGCCTCTCCCTCCCTCTCTCTCCTACTGCCTCCCTCTCTCTTCTCTCTCTCTTTCTCCCCTCTCTCTCTCCCTGCCTCTCTCTCTCTCCTCCTGCCTCTCCCTCTCTCCTCCTGCCTCTCCCTCTCCTCCACCCCACCCCCCTCTCCCTCTATCCTCTCTCCCCCTCTCTCTCCTCCTGCCTCTCCCCCTCTCTCTCCTCCTGCCTCTCCCTCGCTCTCTCTCCCCCCTCTCTCTCCTCCTGCCTCCCCCTCTCTCCTACTGCCTCGCTCTCTCTCCCTCTCTCTCCTCCTGCCTCTCCCTCCCTCTCTCTCCTCCTGCCTCTCCCTCCCTCTCTCCTCCTGCCTCCCTCTTTCCCTCTCCTCCTGCCTCTCCCACCCTCTCTCTCCTCCTGCCTCCCTCTTTCCCTCTCCTCCTGCCTCTCCCACCCTCTCTCTCCTCCTGCCTCTCCCTCTATCCTCTCTCCCCCTCTCTCTCCTCCTGCCTCTCCCCCTCTCTCTCCTCCTGCCTCTCCCTCCCTCTCTCTCCTACTGCCTCGCTCTCTCTCTCTCTCTCCCCCCTCTCTCCTCCTGCCTCCCCCTGTCTCCTACTGCCTCGCTCTCTCTCCCTCTCTCTCCTCCTGCCTCTCCCTCCCTCTCTCTCCTACTGCCTCGCTCTCTCCCTCTCTCTCCTCCTGCCTCCCTCTTTCCCTCTCCTCCTGCCTCTCCCACCCTCTCTCTCCTCCTGCCTCCCTCTTTCCCTCTCCTCCTGCCTCTCCCACCCTCTCTCTCCTCCTGCCTCTCCCTCTCCTCCACCCCCCTCTCCCTCTATCCTCTCTCCTCCTGCCTCTCCCCCTCTCTCTCCTCCTGCCTCCCTCTCTCTTCTCTCTCTCTTTCTCCCCTCTCTCCTCCTGCCTCTCCCACCCTCTCTCTCCTCCTGCCTCTCCCTCTCCTCCACCCCCCTCTCCCTCTATCCTCTCTCCTCCTGCCTCTCCCTCCCTCTCTCTCCTACTGCCTCCCTCTCTCTTCTCTCTCTCTTTCTCCCCTCTCTCCTCCTGCCTCCTCCTCTCTCCTACTGCCTCGCTCTCTCTCCCTCTCTCTCTTTCTCTCCCCCTGCCTCTCTCTATCTCTCTCTCTCTCTCGGACTGGCCAGCATCACCCTCCACGTACACGCTGTCCTCCCTCCCGCAGCATTCCTCCCCGCCTCGGCCTGTGTGTACGCGGGGCTGACCCGCAGAAGGAGGAGGAGGTGACATCTAGCCTCTGGTGGTCGTGGGCTGGTTGCAGACGTTTACGTGCGGACCGTGCAGCAGCAGCAGGAGCAGATCTCCAGCGAGGAGGAACCATTAGTGCTGTGTTTTATAATTCAGGAGGGGGAAGTCACGACCAGAGGAGCCCCCTCTCTCCCCGGCACCGGCTCACATTTCATCCGGTACACCGTCGTGTTTTGTTTTCTTTCTGCCTGTTAACTCCAGACCCCTCCACAAACCCCCGACCGCCACCGCCACAGCCACCATCGTCACCGGTACCGGCGGGAGCTGTGTGATGAGGTCGCCCTGCAGCAGCGGTTCGGTAACGCCAAGATAAAGCGGCTGTTTTCGGTTGTTGCTGTCGGGACGGTGCTCGGCGTCAGCCCGGGAAAAGTGAAGAGAAACACCGCAGGACAACGAAGCTGCTACCGGGGCTGAGGGAAACGCCGGTGAGTGGATGCTTCAGTGTCTCTTTACCACCGTTAAACCATCGCTGTTAATTGACGAACTTGATACTGACGCTATCACACATCGGTCAAACGTGTCATGTGGAAACTATTCAACCCCGCGAGTCGATAGAGATCATTTAAAGGACTTTCCGGAGGGGTGTGCGGCTGTCCCTGCGTTGACTTCACCTCTTAAACGGTTCGTTTTGTCTCAGCTAACTTGCTCCACTCGTTAACGTTGAGTAAAGCTATGCCAGTCGCAGCTAAGGTTAGCCCTCGACGCTGCTAGCTGCCGAGCCCACGCCCAGCTGTCGCCCCATCCTGCAGCGAACCCACCGATCGAACCACGCCAGGAGTCGGTGAGCCGCGACCGAACCATCCCAGAGAGACACAACAACACGGGGGAATCAATGCAATTAGCGCCCGATTATAACCGATAATCGATGATGCGGTGGCTGTCATGGTCCAAAACCGCACATCCCTCGTTATCGGTGACAGGCAGCCGCTGTGGTTTAAACCGCTGCTCGACCAGCGGGGCGGGGCGGGGGGGGCGCAGGCGCATGGTTGGGAAACAGTGGGGCTTTCTCTGGGTTTCCCGTCAACACTGACAGCATTGTGTGAGCTGCAACAACGCCACAGCCCTGACACGCTAATCCCCAGTGGGCATTGGTTGGCAGCAGTGCGGGTGTGAGTCTGTTCACGTTGAATGTGTCCATGCACTCATCCAACTTTCTTTGTATGGCACCCACCACCCGTGTGTTTGTCTGGGATGGGAATGACTGTGGTCTCTGGGATGCAAGTGGTGTTAGTCCCAGGCAGCCTTGATGATGGGTCTTCATCATAATTCATAACTCATCTTAACCGCATCTATAATCGTAAAACGGATCATAAAGCTGCTGAAGGCAAATCCGTGCTCTCAGATTTCTGATAGAGGCGAGAGGGGATTGTTGACCGTATGTGGCAGACACTGGCCTCCACCAAAAGTTCAAATCTGTCGAACCTTCTGCACATTGGCCTCTGAGTGCGATACCAGGGACGGCTCTGTGCACACGGCCGTACAAACGTTCCCAATGCAGCACAAATAGAGTGGTATTTTGTATCAATAAGTTCAGAGAATGTTTACGTGTAACTAGCTGGACACCCGCTCGGACACACGACTCGATATCCAGAGTGGGATGAGATATTGATCAGTGGTGTTCCTACTGAACTGTGGATGAACCTTGCAGTGCACAGGTTGTCAGAAGGATGACTCACAGGAACACATTCTGGTGTACATATAGCATGAATGTGTTTATGTTCATCAAAGGTCTGAGGATAGAGGGTTTCGTGCTTTTAGATTTTTGACTATATAAATCAATTTAACTTGTATTGAAGGGGGGTTATATGATTAGAGCCCTGTAGAGTTTATGGAAGACTGCACTGCAAAAACAGTGATACCACTGAAAATTGAGAAAATATTAACTGCCTGAATTTCCGGAGCTCGATAAGCGAAGCAAGCAGACTTTATTTATGCAGGTCTTGTCAAAACAGAGGTAATTATTCACAGCATGACTTGCTAAGAAGCACACAGAATATAAATGAATGAATGCAACCCTACTTTTTCCTCAAATGTGCTGAATACCTGATCCAAATGGCCACACATAAAGACAGAGTGAAGTGGGTGTGAATGTCGGAATTGCTGGTTTTCCGAAACTTCCAGAAATGGTCAGAACTCCCCAATCCCCATTCTCGCATTAGAAAGGTGTCGGACCATCTGACAAGGATTTTGGATCAAGTCTACTTGCCCTATGTGTCAGTCAAACACTTTCCAAAGCAGACAGCAACCCACCCGACGGTTTCTGTGACGGTATGGTGCTGGTTGTCCTCTGACTTGACAGTTTTTCTAACAGAAGATTGTTAATGGTTGTTCTGGTATTTAGAAGACTCGTGCTAAACGTCTGTAGATATCCTAGGGATCAGCGGTCTTTCTTGACACCCAATATTACCAAATGTATAACCACCCTCCTGTGGGGGAAGGGATTATTTATAGTAAGATTATCTCGCTGGTAAACAGCTTGTGAACATCCACATACAAAGAAAAGTAGTCATCTACAGCTTGGGGGATGTACATACTTCATACTACTTCTTTGTTAATACTAGTTGTGTCATTTTCCACCTTACAGGAAATGTCCACTACTGAACACTCATGATGTTTAAGGATCTTACTTAAGAGCACTTGTGTGTCACATTGAAGGCAGAGTTTAAATATTCAAATCCCACAGTTCACAGATTTTAGCGTCTTTTTAAACTGTCTTGGTGTTCCAATGTACACATTACACTTGAGACATGGGTGGTCCAGGAGTGCTCCTTCTGACTCCTCAAACTCCTTCAGTACAGCCAGTGCTCACATATAATTAAAATACATTATGCACAATTAGCAAGAGTGGGAAAGAGCATGAGGAGATGTTAATCTCCGTCATGGAGGTTATGTTTTTGCTTCTGTCCGTTACTAAGCAAAACTATTGACTGGATTTATGAAACTTGGTGGGATATGGGCTAAGAAAGTTCCCTGTAAATTTTGGCCTGGATCTGGACCAAGGGGCAGTTCCAGGAATCTTTATCACTTTCTTCTGCATTTGGAGAAAAGGCATTTTTTGACATTTTCACAGATTTCTCATGGAATTGTTAACGGATCTTGATGAGTGTGTGGGGTCTTTACGGAGGTACGTGCCCTACTGAGTGCCGTTCAAGTTAACTATGAAATGCAGTTTTGCCTTTAGGTTAGGTGCCAGGTCATTGGTGGCTTAATGCAACTTGTTGGGTGAGCTGTGAACCCATAACAAATCAAATTGCCCTTTGTGTTGTTATTAGGTCGGCCAGGCTTTAACTTTCAGAGGTTAATTATTGCTGAACATGCAATTTGCTTAGGTGTAGTCCAAGTAGATTTTCATGAGAACCACCCACAGAGACTCACCACTAAAGCCCTTTGGTGATGACACCTTTTACTTTGTCAACTTGAGCTGTGACATGGTGAGACTGTGGGTGGCAGCCATAATGTGAATAAAAGAAACGGATCCACTATTCATTAGGTTTTTGCCCTTTGCCTCAAGCACAAAACACATGGTCACCTCAAGCGCTGTCTGAGAGTAGATGATAGAATTTAGTCAAAGTGTGTGAATTATGTCACTGTAAGTTCTGTTTTGTCTGGGTTAGACTATTTGTTTATTTCCTGCAGGTCAGTAACAGATAAGCCAAAGAACTGATATGACTTGTATTGGGTGCGGGTTGTTTTGCTTCAGCTTGACTTACTCACCCTCACATGACTACAGGTTTTATTTTTAGTGACTTTGACCCTGTACGCTGTAGACAGGGGGTCCTGTTTCTCAGGTAGCCTTAAAAAGACACGGTATAAGGCTAGTTACAAATTGAGTATCATTTTCTGAAGTTGTACAGTTTGAAAATGCTTTTTTATTTTCAAATTAAATCATTCAATACTCTTATTTTACATGTCAGACAAACCCTGACACAAGTGAGAATAGAATTAAAATGAAGAAGAAAGTAAAGGGTTGACATTCAGATAGTGAAAGTTCTTGAGGTGACATGGAGCATTGAAAGTAGGACAAATCCTTATAATAAAGCACAGCACTGGAAACGGGAGACAAGAGTGCTATGGGACAGCTGTGTGTGTCAGTTCCTCTTGTTTGTGTCAGCTTGTGTTACTGTCAGAGTCCACTTGGGCTTCAAGGGGAGGGAGAAAGAGCAAGTTCAGAAAAGCTTTTCTTTTTCTTTGTATTGAGATGAATTCAGTTGATGATTGATCGTCTCCTCTTTCACAGTCTGTATGTTTTAGTGAGCTGTTGATAGTTTGACAGTTTATATTTTATTGTAGAAGGTAACATATCCAGCCAGGTAGGGATTGATTACATATAGTTACAAGATGTTTAGTTAATTAATTACACATAAATGTATTCTAACAACCTAACAAGTCAAGGATAGTTTTGTTTTCATAGTTTCAATTATTACAAATGTAATACATTGGCTGATTTATATGATCTATTCTACACTCACTTATAATACACCCTTTTATTAAGTATCTGCAAACCACCTTAGACTGGAAGTACCTACTTACTGGGAGCTCAGCATAGATTAAGAGACAGTTCAAAACTATAATTTACTTTGCTTTTGACTATATTTTCAGAACAGGGTTAGGTCAGGGTTAGTCTGGAACTATATTAAACGAACAAACTGATAACTTCAGCCTTTGATTAGGGGTGTAACGGTACACAGAATTCATGGTTCGGCACGTACCTCAGTTTTGAGGTCATGGTTTGGTATGTTTTCGGTAGGTTTTTCGTGACAGTAGAAACAAGAAACAGAAAAAATTAAACAGATTTTGTATTATTTTTTTATTTAACCCTGGTCAACTGTGGTAACTGGTTAACTATAAGTAATATAACAAAACAAACACTCTAATAAATAAAAAGAGTAAAATAAATATCCCTATAAGGTGCAGCATATGAGAAATTAACGTTTGCACGGAACTCGTTTTTTACTTATCCAACTAATGTTAGTGTTATTCCCAATGTTAGCGGACATCACTCTGGTGATGCCGTTTCTAACGAGTCGGCATGTTTGATGTACAACCAGACGATTGTACGATCTACTCATCTATGTCCGTCGTCATTATAGTTGACTGTGAAACTGAGGTGTTCCCACACAGCAGACTTAAATGATGATTCACACTCCTGTTTGTCTGCGGTCGCTATGACCACGAGCCTGCAGCACATCAGGTCCTTTGCTAAAGTTGTCCCTTTTGAATTTGAGATGCACACAAACATTGTTGCTATTAAAGGCAGATTGCATGTATGGAATAACCAGTTACTGATAACATTAATGTGACACTTATTACAAAAGACCAGTGCCTTCAGTAAAAGCTTTTTAATAAATACGTTTCCCAGTAAAGTCATGATAACATGTACCATTTATTATATGCCAATGCATGTGCTGGACAGTACATTGAGTGATACTGAATGTAAATCAGGTAATTACAATTCTATAAGCAGCTGACATTACGTTGACCAAGGTCAGCTCTACTCAAGTCCTGTGTCTCCCACATCTCCATAACTGCAGTCATACTTACAGCGACCTACTTACTGTAGAACTTGGCCCAGGAAAACAAGCTTTTAGTAATGCATATTTCAGGGCTTGAAGTGGAGACACTGCCGGCTACTTTCATACAGTAAGTAATGGAGTGCGTGATCATCAATATCATCATAATTATTCATCTCAGGAGGAAGCATGATCCAGCTCTGTGCATTATCTCAGAATTTAAATGGAGAAATTAGTTTTTCAAAGTGAGAGAGAAAGAGAAAACATTGTTAATATGGTCCAAATATTATAAAAGAACAATAAACTGAAGCTATTGAAGCGTGTTCTTCCATTTTAGGGCAGACAGTCAGGGGAGCACTACAGATACATGTACCTTACTTTGAGTAAGGCCCTGTATCCCCTGTGTGTGTGTGTGTGTGTGTGTGTGTGTGTGTGTGTGTGTGTGTGTGTGTGTGTGTGTGTGTGTGTGTGTGTGTGTGTGTGTGTGTGTGTGTGTGTGTGTGTGTGTGTGTGTGTGTGTGTGTGTGTGTGTGTGTGTTCATGTTCATGTTCATGTTCATTAATGTTATCACTAGGATCTTTTCCAACATAAACACTGACCTTGTCAGGACCAGTGGACCTCATGGGGACCTATGCTCTGTCCTGAAGAGGTAAAACTTACTTTGCTGTTGAGAAAAACATGTGCATTTACAGAATACATCAGATGTAAATGTTTTCATTATTTATTGTTAAATTCATAATTTTTATTAATGTATCGCTGGGTGACACCCACTTAGGTGTTATGTACATTGCAAAATAGGCTGATATCACTAGATAGCTTGTTTAGCATGGGTTCAGATGTATGAAGTGAAATACCATGTTGCTGTGCTGAAAATTTGCTGTATGAGTCAGTATCATGAATATGGAAATTTCAGTTCCCACAGCCAGCACATTTTGAGGAGTCTCTTGCTCTGCCTCTAAGGCCCTGGTGTTTGTTGCTACCCTTTGGCATATTAAGTTTCAGATGTGCAAATCTCATGGCCAGCCCTGGTTGCTAGTGGAAATTTCCACTTCTTATTCTGGCTGCATCTTGTGAATGTACTGTTGAGGGCTGATCACATGGGAATCCTCAACAGAGCAGATATTTTGGGATTGGGAAAATGAACTCTTTTGGTAAATCCAATTTAGAAAGTACAAATGGACAGAGGCTACTTATTCCTAATGGCAGTATTCCTCAGCAGCGACCTGAAACCCATTTTCTCACATGACAAAAATATTCAGAGGTCATCATTTGACCATGTAAGTGTTTAACAATGGTCAAGCCATTATTGATAATGATCACAGTGTAGAAGAGTCCTGAAGAGGATGATGGGTGGATGAACAGCATGTTTGTTATGTTTGATTAAGCTCCACAGTCCTCACCCTGTAGGTGTATGTGTCATTTAATGCTGAGCAAGGAGAAAAGGAGCGTCCTTTGATACGATGTTAAAGAATTATTGTCGAATAGTTTGTTGAAAGAATTGAGTGTTCTACAATTGTGTCTAGCCGTCGTGTATGTAGGTCTCAGTGTTTGAATGGCTGTGTAATGATCCGTATAGGTTGAATTTTTTTCGAGCCTGACTACATTGTTACTGGCTAATGTGTAGTAGGGAAATGACTCACAAAACCCATGATAGATGTCACGTGAAAGGTCAGATGTTTTGTCTGGAAAGGATGGTTATGTATAAACCTTTCCACCTACACATTTTGGACAACTAATGATTATTTTGGATCAATCTGCCGATTGGTTTCTTAATCAATTCAATTGTATATAAATCAACAGAAAGACATGACATCATGAAGTGCTCGTCACTATTTCCCAAAGAAATGGTTGACAAGCACTTAAGAACCCAAAATGTAAGGTAATATGTAATATGAAAGGTCTTCTTTTGCCCGACCAACAATACAAAACCCCCAAAATATATTCAGTATATTCAATTTACCATAATGTTTGACAAATAACAGCAGCAAATGCTGACATTCTTTTATTTGCCAAATAACTTTCTTTTTATGGATGAATAGATTTATAACCATATTTTTGCAACTCTACATCTACCAAAGTATGCTTGGTTAAAGTTGAGTGTCCAAACATGGGGTTTTATACACTCTATATTTATCTACATTGTTTGACTTGATGCTGATATCATATCACTGAACTTGGAAGTTAATTCATCTTTGAAAACGAAAGCCTGCATACCAACATGTCAAATTGAAACTAATCTGTTACACAAATGACTCACAGGGAAAGTTCAGAAGTGTTTATGGTTAAACATATGAAAAGTGAAACTACTAGCAGCAAACAGAAAGGTGTAATACTGGGGCGTTGTCTTTGCTTCCACAGCTCAGAGTTCACATGGACACCAGCAGCACATGAAGGGGTTCTATTCTGTGAAGGTTTCATTAGAAATGAAAAGCATTTACTATCACTTGAAATGTCTCTTGAGCTAAACACTATATAATTTGTATGTTAGTCTGTTTCTCAACCTCAGGTAGAAGAGTGGAGTATATTATGTTCAGTGACCTCAAAATACAAGTGGTAAAATATGAGGGATGTTGTGTATCTTCTGTATCCTGCCGCACTGACTCAATCGATCTCATCTTTACAAAATATGATTCTAGATATTTATTAGTAGGCTTCTTGGTGTTGCCTAAAAGCTGCTTTTACATGCATTTGTGTATAGTGTGATTATTTTTCATGTCCAGATGTACGAAAAACTAGCAAACCCTTGATATGCAATAGCATAAAGAACACTTGAAATATTTATTTTCTGCATCTTTCCCTGGTGATGCATAGGTTTTCCGTGTTAGTACAAGCTAAATTTGTCCTTTCAAGTTGTCCCTGCCCCTTTTTTCATTTTACAGGAAACAGTGCACAGTGAATGTGAAGAGTGATTCACCCTCTCACTCCCTTCCCATTAATGATGTGCTGTGAATGGTGTTGTTGCTGGTTATGTAATTGGGTGAGGCCATGTGAAAATGAATGATAAAGGCAGATGGTTGGGATGAGGAGAACAGATGAAAGTCACGCCTGCCATTTTTCAACCACAGGGCGCTGTTTGTTGCCAAGTCATCACATTTATTCATAATCCTGTATTATCCTCCCTGTGACACACCTTCACAATATCATCACATTTTCCATTGTGCTATGCAATTTGAATGCCTGGTGTCTGCACTTATAGCAGTATAAAAGAAATTGGTGACAAATTAAAGTAAGCTCAGAATCAAATCTGCCTTCAATGAGTCTTGGCATAGCCACAGCATGTGGTTCACATTGTTTACATCTTGCCAAACCATTCAGTGACCCCTTGTGGCCTGTATATATGTATCTGCTTTAATTGTGTTTCTCCACAAACTCATACAGGGCATTGTTTGTCATCTCCCGTTTGTTCCATAATAGTTACTACAAGAATTTAAATATCGTATTATTCAATGTCCTAATGACTTTGTTCTCGTTGGTGAATTTTTCTTATCCTTTTACAGTCGCAGTTTGGCAGAACACATGGGTTCATCTTCTAACTTTTGTGGTATGTGGGTTGCTTACTGCAAACGGGTTGGATTTCTAGATTGCTTGATGTACCCAACATCCTCTAGGTCAGCGAATCTTGATACTATATGGGTGCTGCAGGGAAGAAGACTTTTTAAATCTGTCCTTCAGTCTAACCTGCATTTGCAATGACCAGCATATCTGCAATGACATACTAACACATCCCTAACACTTAGCACCTGACTGACCCACATGTCTATCCCATAGGATTTATGCAGGACTGTTATACCACCCGTGTCTGCTGTAGCTGCCTCGGATGTAGGAACTGAGTTATTGCTCAGCATAGAGTCAACCTGTCGACTGTAATAGCACCACTGCAACAATTTATGGATGTGTCAAAGATCATGAGGTCATATTATGCATTCAATATATACGCATGTATGTATACACAAGGTTGGCTGTGTTTTATGAGGTACAGTGGGTTATCCACTAACATTCACTCCATACCAAAGTGTCATTGGGCAAGACACTGAACTCTTAACTACTAGTCTGTGTGAATGTGTGATAGTAAAGCACACCATATAGTAGCTGTAGTGAATGGGTAAATGAGACTTGTAGTGTAAAGTGCTTTGAGTAGTCAATGACGAAATGGAAAAACGCTGTATAAAGCAGTCCATGTACACGCATGTATGTAAAATGATTCTGTTTACATTCTTGTATGATAAAGAGCAATGTCTGTGAAGGATGCTTTGTCATAGCCTCTGGATTATTTGCTACATTATGTCCACGCAGGGTCCAAAACTAATTTCTGGTCTGTCTGCCATTTGGTGGAAAACCTGAAAAAATGTACGGACCAAATATTTTTCAGTCAGCCACAGAACAGTGTAAGGCCCCGAACAGACAGAGCTTCTAACCGGCAAAATATGAGGCACATATCGCACTGGCCTCTTTGTTGAAGCCTACACATAAAGGAAAAACAGCAGTGCAGTGAGTTTTAGCTTGTGTCCTTTTTTTGCTGTTGCTAGGTAACCAGCGAAACACCTGTCCTTCAGGCAAACTGTGATTTTGTTGTGGAGTATACTCGCATACCTGTACATAGTATTTAAATGTAGATGCTACATAACTGAAACTTTTTATATCTCAATGTAGACCTGCCATTTGCTTACATCGGTGGTTCGGCTGCAGTGATTATAGAAATAATGAGATCCAGGCAAAAGGTTCGAAAAGGAAAACTACTATTTGATTTTATTGGAACTAAAATCTACATAGTATACATTGATAATGAAACTTGCTTATTGTACAAAGTAATAGAAATGACAAATGTTGTTTCTGCCTGGTCCGTAGAGGTAAGATGGATCGTCAGTGTTGGTCTCAAATGTCTCCAGAGGCACCTAAGTGTATGGAAAGTGTTTGCTCTGCAATATGTTTGTGTGCTCAGATAAGCAGGGAGAGGATTGCTGTGGGTCTGTTAAGATAGAGACATCAGAAGGAGTCAGAGACAGAGGGGACACATGGAGCCTTATGAACAGGACAGAGAAAGGCTTTGGTCCAAACATGTCCAAATACAAGAGCCAACCCCCTGACAAGGCTCTCAAGAACTAGTCATGTCACTCAAAGGTCTGTGTGATAGATCTATTCACTTTTCCACTCTTGAGCATGAAGGCACCGCTCAGCTATTAGATACAAGTAGTAGTTGTTACTTTTTGAGGTCGACACCAATCTTTGTGTTTTTAAAGTAGCTAGAGAAGAGTAAATACATTGTTAATACATTGACAAAAGTCTACAAGATTACTTAATTAGCCACAGTGAATGTTAGTTAGTGTGAGATACATTTAGCTCCATTTAGCTGCGTGTTCAGATAATCAGAGGCAGAGGGTCGTGTTAGGAGGAATGACACAGACTTGATTTCAATATGAAGTGTTGAAATTTGTATGTGATTGCATAATTCTATGGATGGGAATCTCTTGGTACATCACACTTTGATTCAATGCATAAAATGGTTATTGAAGCATATTGACGCATGCACTTTTAAAAAATATAAATCAAGAACAGGATTGGAATTCATTTATATTTTGAATTAAGTTAAAGGAGATATACTAGGCTTATATTCACATTCATTTGTGTTATTATACATAAATTCATTACCACTGTTAATACACAGCAGCAATCCTATTTGTTTCGCACATTAGCTCCAAGCTGTGTATGGACACAGTCTTCCAGCCTCCACATGAACCTCAATGGATGTGATGGTTCTGTCTTTTGACTGTTTATTTTGGCTCCAACATCAGCAAAACATACCAGTGATATTTACATTCAGTACATGCACACTGTGCTTTATTTGAACAGCGCCAAACCATTTTGTGGCCCTTTACCCTCATATATTTTCTCTTCTGTTTACTAGTGACTGCATTTGTTTTGTGCATTGAGAGCTCTTTGTATGTAACATATAAAAATAGTAAAAGAAAGCAATCTGTTAAACGAAAGTCATAGTGAGACACTAAAGAGAACTTAGTTAAATTACAACTGCTGTCATCCCTGGTGTCTGATATCACGAGCCAGCTGTTTTACCAAGAACGCTGTCCTTGTGTAAAGTTAGACAGAATCAAGTAGATCTTAAATGCCAAATGACACTGTGCCAACTCCTTTTAGGGGAGACTACTGGCTCCGCATTGATGCGCCCGTCATGACTGCCAATATCAGCAGGAGTAATGTTATATTGAGGCTTTTGAGGATAATTTTCAGAGAGTGTCCTATTTCCCATAGTGAGACACCTCCCTTATATAACTGAGAGCAAAGTTTTGGGTCACTGTGATACAAGCATGATGCAATCGTGAGCAGGAGGGGATTGTGGCCATGGCAAAACCCACAAAACTTTCCACTGTCCAGCAGAGTGAAGAGGAGTTAAGCTCTTGGCGTTTTGGAATGGGAGGGGCACAAGAGGGGGTTACCAAATAAAAGTTGTTCCTCTCCTCCCCATGTCTCGTGATTAGAGGTGGCACAAAGACTGATTAACTTCAGTAACACAGTACTTTTGTTTTTTTAATGAGTTTAGAATTGTCATGCTGGTCTCTGAATAGATATTGTATTTATTATTTATATTGAGATTGTGCAATAACAGATAGCATCTAATGGTTTCTGCAGGAGCTAGCCCATTAGCCTGTTAGCATCCACAAGTAAACCAGTTGTTAGTTTGGAATTTGTCAGTTTGTCACAGTGAGTAAATCCTCATGATCAACCAGTAACTGTTTAACTTTCTGCTCACTGCTCAGCAACAATGTTTCCTGTTGAGTATCTAGACTCTGGCGGCCTGCCATTTTCTAATTTGTCCCACCACAGTTTCATTATGGACCAAAACTTACTTTTACACTTCTCATGATAACATGAGAGATTTCTATCTTGGTGTATGCAGCACTATTTGCTTGCCGCTAGCTTGAGCTGTTGCACTACCGGTTGATCGAGCTACTGCATGCTCACGCTATGGTCCATAACGTTTTTACCGTCCATACAGAAAAAGGCCTGCAATGCAGTTGTTTCCCTCACATGAGAACTTATCTTTCACTCTTCAGTCTGTGTAGCTGTCTCCCGGAATCTGTTGCCAGAGTGTCCTTTGTGCATGTGCACCCGTTACTGCCATGGGTTGAAATAATTCTGTGAGAAATGCTGCTGAGCTACCTGATGTTCTCTGACAGTTTGTTGACCATAAGCTTCAAGTTGAATTAGTTAATCAACTAAATGAAAATCTGCCTGAGATGAGACGGGCTCAGAGTAAAACCGAAAAAACCTGTTCCTGTAATGTTAAAATTAAATTAATGTTTATTTGTCATTTGTCTCCCTCCATCCAGAATATCCATGAGCTCCGATTTCCCACACTACAGTTTCAGGATGCCAAATATAGGGTTCCAGAACCTTCCCCTTAACATCTACATTGTGGTGTTTGGGACAGCCATCTTTGTCTTCATCCTCAGCCTCCTCTTCTGCTGCTACTTAATAAGGTAACATCCATGCAGCTTTGAATTAAGCTTGAATTTTTTTGTCGTTGCTTTTTTGTGTGGGTTAGTGGCAAAGTGTCATACAGGTTTTTTTTCCTAATGTATTTACCCTCATTTCTCACTTTTTTATACAGGTACAAAATTTACGTGTGAAATACAATTCACATGTTTTTGTGCAGAGAAGATTTTGTGCAGTCTGACTTGAAGCCTTGAGCTTCGTACCTCTTCTGACGAGCAGGCTGTCAGTACCAATACTTACATGAGACCTGAAAATTATAATGAGAACTGAATGTTTCTTCTCACACACTGTTATTATGCAACATTCCTCATCACAGCACATTTACATTTCAGGTGATGTGGGTTCATGTATTATTCATCCAGAAGTGTCTTTGTGTATTATTTCACTAGCTACTGGAGGGTTATTTCTATTTATGCATAAACAGGATACATTTTCAGGTTTTTCTTAATGTAATGGCTTTTATTAATGAGAACTCAGTATCTTGTAGTATAAATAGCAGAAACCCTGCAGTGAATATTGGCACTAAACAAGTCTGCACACAAACAGTTTTATGACATATCTAAAAATCATATATTTTCTATACAAACTACTGTATGACACTTGTCACTATGGCTTTTAGCTGAGTCTCAACTAAAAGACTTTTCTGTTTTTCTTTTTAGAAATGTCTTTTTTTGTACGTGTTTGCTTATGGTTCTTTCACATAAAGGAAAATGTTTCAACAGCACAGTTTGGAGATGGTGGCTACGATACAAAATTTGGTGACTTGATAAACTGAATTGATAGTATAAACAGTAATATGCTGAGATCCAAAGCTTGTCGACATTATCATGGTCACGGCACTTTGCGTCAAAGAAAACAGTAATAACCCTTTTTTTTCCCCAAGGGCCTCTTTACCTCCCTAATTTTCTCACCATATTCCTACATTATATATCATATACTGTGTTCCCACAACTCCATCAAACTGAGAGATGCTTTGATGCAGTACCATGATTCAGTACTTAAAGTCAACATTGCTATTTAGGTATTAAAGGTGAAAGACAAAAGGCATCTAAAGATGCAGTCTCCCAAAGGAACACGCCCCAAATTACTTTAATCATATCTCCCATCAGGCATGAAGATATACAAAACTCATTGCTGATTATTGGTCTTCGACAATTAGTAAGACCGGCGGCTAAATTTAAATTTTTTCAGTTAAAACTTTATAGACTGCCTGAAAGTAAACGTCGTACTTTTTAAAACAGTAATCATCACTGCTTTTTTTTTTCCAAGGATGGGTGATTGAAGGGACCGTGGACTTAACATATTAGAGTTTACATGTGATGGGTTGTTAGGTCGACAAAGACAAACATGCACACAGGGGTTGACAGAGGGAAGTAACTCTCAGAAATACTCAACCGCCTCTATCAGTGAGTCCTCAGGCCACACACACATGTGTGAAATATGCAATGCAGCAGGCAGGAGGAGTGAAGGGTTTTTCCTGAGCACTTCTGTCTTGAGGGAGCAGAAAACAACATAAACGGTTATTAATGTGTATTGTTAAGAATTGCAGAGCAGTTGCTGAATCAGTCACCTAATATAGTCATTGCTTTTCCTGTAACATGTTATGTGTTCATGAATACACCAACATACCACAGACTGTAATGGTGACTGACTTTTTTCATTTTGTATTTTCCATTGACCACTGTCAAATCATGAAAATGATGGTTTAGAGAGGGACGTCAATTTGGATGCCTGTTTTTAATTCTCAGCAGGCTTTAATCTTCACCCACTTTGAAAAAGGGCCATTTTGCAACACCCACACCAGTAATCCACGATCCCCCTCACTCTTGTCCACTTGTGTCCTACCTACCCTTGGGAGTCTCTGCACCTTTACCTGCTGACCTCTTTCAAAATGTCAGTTTCTCTCCTAGACTGTGCTGCTTGTTTTACAGATCCCTCTCACTCTGCTGCGAGAGGTTAAGGTTACTTGTTATGGAGGTAAATCTTACAAACCTATGAATTTCTTTTATCTGTCTTGCTCTTGTTTTCTTTCCTTTTCTCTGTATATATTTTATTCTCATCCTCAGTACCTAGAATCACTTCCTGTTTTCCCTTCATTCATTTAGTTACTTTGCTTTTGCTCAAGAGCTTGATGTTAACTATAAACTTCACTTTTAAAATCTGATCCAGTGTATTTTGGGAGATATTGTGAGTTAATGTTTTACACTTCAGTTCAGTGTTTGTTTTGACAGGAAATCAAGTCCTTATGCAATCCCAGAATGATGCCAGTTAATATGTATCTTGGCTGACTATTGCATGATTAAGCAAAGAAACATTTAACAGTTTAAGTCTAAGTCTAATTTTATTGTTATGTTTTTACTTCTTTCTTTGATTAGTTAATCCAGTCAATATTTATTCAGTTATTGGCTTATGGTTGTTTTGCCTGAGGCAGAATATGTCTTTGTAAGATATAGGGCCAGTATATATATATATATATATATATATATATATATATATATATATATATATATACGTCAAATTATTATGATACTCTGTATGGACTTTTAGATTTTAATGCCTATTTGTAGACTGGTGTCTAAAGGCAAGTATTTATAAGGAGATGAAATCAGTGTTTGTCGTTTCTCACTTTTTTCCCAGGATGTATGGATAGATTGTCTCTGTTATGGTGTCTGCTGGAGATGGTCACTCAATAATCAAAAATATGTTTTTGTTTTTACGTTTCCCAAGGTTACGGCACCAGGCGCACAAAGAGCTATATGCATACAAACAAGTAAGCACTCCAGTGGCAAACACGCACACGCACACACACACACACACAAACAAGCATATCATATCAGAGATGAAGTGTGAGAGTGATATGAACTTGTGTGGAGAAAATCATCTATATTCCCCTCTGGTCCCAAAAGGTCTGTTCAGCTCTTGCAGTAATTCATTTGCTGAATCTTCTGGCAGCTGCAGGTATTTTCGAGGGTTCAGCTGCTTAAACTATTTCAAAAATCGTTAGCGCCATTTGGCAAGCATATCTGTAATACCAAATATTCTCAATTACACTTGAGCTGAAGGGAAGCAAGTGGCTGTGCTGGAAAAAGTGCAATTCACAGTTCACTGGAGGCGTTTCAGAGCTGGGGGCGTTTCAGAGATGGGGGGGGGGGTATAGACTGAAAAGAGGGAGTGACGGACGATTCTCATATCCTGGAATTATGTAATACCAGCATGCAAAGCCACCCAGTTATTTCAGAGTTGGCCACATCTGCGTGCACACACACATTGCACAAACTGGCATGGTAGGTGCTAGAGTCATCACCAAGTGCTATAACTGAAGTATTTTTTTTTTTTCGCTGCATAAATTATTACCTGCCAGCTAAAAACATAAACTCGTCCAAATCCTCTGTGAGTTACGTAAGATCCTCAAGCTCATGTAGTACACACACACACACACACACACACACACACACACACACACACACACACACACACACACTTGCTAGCAGCGACAGTATGTTATGGTAAATCTTATCTTCTTTTGTGTCCTTTATTCGGCCTGACTGGTCGATTTCTCATCACACACTTGTTCTATCTGTTAGTTGATAATCTGTCCCTGTCTCTTATTATCCCTCTCAGGTCATTCAGAAGGAAAAAGTCAAAGAGCCAAATTTGCATGAGGTAAGCACTTATCTTCTTTGTTTAGTTATTATCAGTTGATGACACTCGAATTGCAAAAATTGTTCCTTATAACACAGAAAATCTAGTGGGCAGAACGTACTGTAATGTAGCTTGACAAATACAGACCGTACTGCTCTATCACCCAATTTTGGACTAACTGGTCATGTGTTACTAAATTTGAATAATGCTTCAGCCTTAATATACAATACACTTAATGTAGGTCATCCTTTCTTGGTTGCGTAAATTACAAGGAGACCCATAATGTGCTCGGCCCTTGAATAATTTCAAATACAGTGCTTTGGCCTGAGACTCTGAAGGGGCAGTTTATGTGTCGTGACCATGAAGGTCATTGGCCTCAAGGTGGACAATAAAAGCCTCTAAAAGGTACAAATCACTGTTTTGTAGTTTGCATCAGAAGGGAACATATGTGTCATGTCTGAACATCTCAAGGCACAATACTGTTTACGCGATCTGTGCAGCTCTATAAACCTCAAGGTTTCTGCGATTGTGTGGGCCTCTGTTTTCAACTGTTTCATTGGCTTTATCTTGTTTTGCAAAAGAAAGGACATACACATTATCTTTCATTTAACATTGAGCAAATTTGCCTTGACACAGTGTCATGTGAAAGCAAGCATCTTGTGGTTCAGTCATGAGCGTCCTCCCTACCGTTTCTGTTACCGTTACATAAGGCTGTGTGTCAGCTCAGCTTGGTTGGAAAATTACAAGTAGCAAACAGCGTGTAAAGCAACAGCACTGGCTCCGCAGCGGAGAAATTGTCATCGCCAGCCAAGAGCACCATCCAATTTAACATGGCAGTGAAAATGAAATGTCACCGATAGCATCTTCATGCGTGCTCTTGCACAGGGTGAAACGCAGATTATCAACAGGAGTGTAAGAATTTCTCAGTGTCCCTTCAGGCTTTTTTTATTATTTATGTTATTTGTAACTGATAGAAAGCATCAGAGGGAGTCATGTGAGTGAAGGCTGTGACAGAATAGCCAAGCTGTGTTTTTTTTTTTCCGTTTTTTTAAGACAATAACATACACACACCCGCGTGGCCGCATGACCCAGTTTTAAAGACTCCCACACCAAAGGATCTGCACAGATTCAGTCTGTAGAGTATGTAGAAGGGGAGTGATAATATAGGATCACTTCACTGCTCAAGTCATGTTCAAGTTTGAAGTGTAACCTGAGCAGTCAGGAGTTAGGAGATCACTGTTCTTTTTTTAGTTTGAGTTAGACCCCTGCCTTCCTTTGACTCATTCATAGGTTTTGTGCAATGAATACTATCATAAATAATTCAAGTCATAAAAAATGGCATCAGAGTTTACAGTAGCTGCTCATTGACAGTTTTTCACAGTCTCAGTTACAAGCGTACATGTGTGTAAACAGTCGGCACATGCAGCAGATACTCAAACACCAGAGCCCTCAAACAACCAGGAAACAGAATTACAGTAATATTCCACTGATGGTGATGTGCTCTACAAACGAGCTGGGGCATTTTTTATCCTCATTTAGTTTGCTCTTACAATTGTAGTGCAATCAGTGTCTGTATTACCTATAGTCAGCAGGTCATTATTAATCAGCTACTTTGACAAACTGCTGTAATTTTGAGCATGAAGGAGAGATTAAAAGGCACAGTCCAATGGGGAGATTTTCCTTATATTATTATTATATATTGTTATTATTATACATATGTTGTTAAGTTCAGAAAATAACAATCAATATATGAATCAATATGTGGCGATGTTGAAATAGAAATTTCTGGCAACAGCTCTTGTGAACATATATCTCAAGAATGCCTTGAGGGAATTTCTTCAAATTTGGTACAGACATTCACTTTGACTCACGGAGTAACTGAGTAACATTTGGTGGTCAAAGTATAAGGTCATGATAATCTCACAAAACCTATTTTTCTCTTGTGAAGGGTGTTACCTTCAGAGGGCCTCATGAAAATCTGTTCAAATCTGGCACAAATGAAAGATGTGTAAACTTAATGCAATAAATATCTGTAATCAAGGAAAACACAAAAGACATGGACTGATGTAGAATGACACATAAAAGATAAATCACAACAATACAACACACACCAGGACAATAATCCATACTCGAGTGAAGTGAAAGTCAAGTGAAACTGGGTCAGTGTTGTCAGTTTTATTGGTATTACATTATTGGTCTGTTGATGTTTACTGCCCGGACATTAGTGAAGAATGCATTACTTTGATTGTGAAAACTTCTTAAGGGATTTTGGTCAATAGTCTGTCTGCTGTTGCTCAGTGTTTATTTCTCAACATCGTCAGACTTGTGGCATTTTGAATGTATGCATTGGTGACCAGAAAGTAAGGTTAGTGCAGCTTCATGTGTGTGTTACAAAGATTTCAGGAGTTTAACCAGTTCTGTAAGACTGAGTTACATAAATGTTCTCTAGGCAGAAATACAAGTGTGTGGAAAGAAAAACATGGAAGCAAACATGCAGATGTAGACAGACAAAATGAGAAGCAATGAGTAGTAATTTACCTGGTAATTATTCTTTATGCAACAGAGAGTAATAGGAAAGTGAGTGTGACTGATATAGAGGTGTTGCCATGGAGCCAGGCAACATGTCCTCATCATTCGAGATCTAGAGGGAGAGGACACATTGGCCTGAACACACATTAGTTAACTAGCGTATATCGTGACCACAATTTTTTTCTGAGGATTATTCTGAGCCTTTTACTCAATTTGGATCAATCATTTTTGAAGGCTGTTACTTTATAACTTATTTCTTCTAAACATTTGTTTAGTTACTAACTTGTAAATTGTGTTTGGTGCTTGACATAGAAAACATTTGATTCCTCTGAACCTTGAATCTTAACATATTAGTCTTGATGGGCATAGGTTAACATTTTTACTTTGATCAAGTTCGTGATCTGGTAACGATTTTCCACAAAATTAAGCTCATGTTTTTTGCATGGAGTCTTCGACTAAAGCTTACGGGATTAATTGATTTAATCGGGGGGAAAGAGTTTCAGTCAAAAGTTGGCGAAGGGTCCCGGATCTCGACTGTGAGTGAGACACCGCAGACAAGGCACTGAACAAAAACACGGATCTATTCACCAATAAAGAGAGCAAAGCAGAAGTCTTTAAAAGTCTTTACAGAGGATCGCTCTGTGTCCAAAAGTCCTCGGGATAGAAAGCTAGGAGCCCACATGCTGCTCTTTTTATCCTCACTTGTCCATCCACTCCCCATAAAACAGAGCTAAGAAAAAGAAAATCTCTGTGGCTAAAAGGGGTAATTGTTGCAGAGTTAGACAGCCACAAAAACCTGTTTGCCAAATTAAAAGCTCTTTCATGAAAGCGTTCCCCCCCCTGGCTGGATGAAGTTTAGTGTGAGGAGATTTCCTGAATTCTGCTGATTATTGTCTCCTTTCTCACAAATCCAAATATCTAGAGCCTTATGCATAAAGTAACACACTCTCATTGTTACTACACATTCTAGTATAATATAATACAATATAAATATATTGTGGCGAGAGTGTAGTCAGATATGTGCTTCCTATGTTATCTACCAAGGAGTCACCAGTGGATCAACAATAATGAAAACTACATCATGACTCAGCAAGAGGCAGAGATAATAGAAATAAAACATCTGACTATATGACCCTTAATCTCGATAAACAGATTCTGCATGTGAATATTCAACGGGCAAGATTTTGGGGCTTAAGGGGTTTTGACCTATCATGTTGGAGCAGGCTTTGGTTGCCTGCAGGTAAACATTGACCGAACTGCATTGGCTATCGTTTTTTTGAATAATCTGCATTCGTAGGCAGATAGCTGTTAATAGAGATCTTCCCTATAAAGTATCACTGTTTGTGTTTTGTGTAGAGAAACATTTGACTAGTGTAATAAGACTCTAAATAGTGCACGAAGAGTCTTGGCCTGGATATCTGCTGTTGACATTGGAATTGTATGACCCTTATCTACTTATGTTGACATTGTCAATATATGTTACAAACTACCTCCAGTTGTTTTTCAATATAATGTAATCAGTCTTGAATACGATCTGTAACAGCGATGCTCTATCTATGTCCTAACTCAGTGGAGAATCACGAAGGCCATGCTTTTGTCTATGCCTTCATAGACTGATATGTGAAGATTTTTAAATTGGTCTGATGTGTGCTCTCCATATTAGTCAGCTGTCGTGTGGCAGAGTTTTGAATAAATTGCAGTTCTTTGTTTTAGGAGAGAGGAGAGCATTGTCTGACCTGCTAGTTGTAGAAGCGTGAATTAGTCTCTCAGTTCCACTCAGCTTTGCACCTAGTGCTCTAAGTTCCCACAGTCTATGTGACAATGAAGTTTCACGTAAAGATTTTGCTTTGTTGTTTGTTTTTACTTTTGTGCGTGTTGGCCTATTGTCTTCCTCCGTGTGTGCTTGACCTTTGCTATTTGGATCATTTGTTTCCAACACATCAACACAAAACTAAGACTGAGTGCCAAACACCAGAGAGGAGCCAACGTATTTAAAGATGTTGCACCACCTTCTTCTGAAAATATCTCTGACTCTCCGTCTCACTTTCAGATATGTGCGGTGTGCTTGGAGGAGTTCAAACAGAAAGATGAGCTGGGGATTTGTCCATGTAAACATGCCTTTCATAGGAAGTAAGTATAAGGTTTTGTTGACTTTCATGTACATGCACAGACACACACACACACACACACACACACACACACACACACACACACACACACACACACACACACACACACACACACACACACACACACACACACACACACACACACAGAGTAAGGAGGAGAGTGAAGGACAAATCACAACCCACAGTGAAACGATGTGAGAAAAATAACCTTTCTGCCAAGACAATGAATAAAATATTCTCAAGTCAGTGTACAAGTGCAGAGTGGGTTAGTGTGCAACCACAACAATGACAAAAAGTTAATGTGTGTATGGTAGAAACTACACATGAAAGATTGCTTGAGCCAACTTCCTCGCACACCTCCCCCTGTGTTCCAATCATTTCAACTGAGTTGTTTATATCAGCACGACACCCCCCTTGACCTAGTTCTTTTCCCCCAGTTGCAGCAAGAGTGGTCACCGCTCAATGAATCTACTGTATAAACACTGCTTTTAGTGTGTATGTGTGCTCTTGTACAGCTATCTTTGTGAGGACCAGTTTGAGTCTACAACCTACGGAGGACATTTGGGGAAAGTGAGGACCTTTTTGCCAGTCCTCACTTTGTGACCCCCCCCCCCTTTAATGGACTGTTTGGGGGTTAAGACTTGATTTTAGGGTTAGGGTTAGAATTAGGTTTAGGTGAGGTTAAGCGTTAGGATTAGGCTTTTAGTTTGGATGGTTAGGGTTAGGGGCTAGGGAATGCATTATGCCAATAAGGGTCCTCACTAAGACAGCTGTACAAACGTGTGTGTGTAAAGCCATGTTGTTTTACAGTGATGAGCAGTAAAGAGCATGCTGGCTTCTCATACTTTCATGAATAATACATAATGTCATATAATGCTCATTCTACCTGTGCTTTTGAAAATCACTACTCAACTTTCAAGAGCTCACATTGACAGCTACATTACTGTTTTGGTCGTAAGAAGCTAAATAGCTTGGTGCCAATATTGATGATTATAAAATGCAGTATGACATAACATAATATATGTTCAATTAAAAAACAAACTAAATCAAGGTTCCATTTTGTTTCCTCTGCTCGTGTCTGTCCTCCTCACTTGAACTCTGTCCCTACTGTGCCCTCTCACTCCCAGGTGCCTCATTAAATGGTTGGAGGTGAGAAAAGTGTGTCCACTGTGCAACATGCCCGTGTTGCAGCTCGCTCAGCAGGCTGGCAGCACGGACCCCGCCGTGCCAATACAGCAGCCTCTGCCCGGCATCGAGAACCTGGTGTAGCAGACTCACATCCTGTCAGACAGTACACCACGGACACACAAACGCACATCCCATCAGTCATACTCTCACCTGCACAGGTACACTTTGATATGAGATGGCGGACAGACCGGAGAAACTGGAGTTACAGCGGCGGCCACGGTTGACTCTGTTGTCTTTCCATTGGTTCACAAGAGGATTTCCTGTTATCAGCTCGGACTGATAATCAACTATTTTCATGTTTTTCTTTTTCGCGGACAATGAAGAAGAGTTGATCTAGAAGAAGCTTCTTTCTCGGCCATGATGTGGTCAATAACTTTTTCACAACCAAAGCACTTTTCTGGGAACACCAGCTGAAGACCTGGATGAAGAAAAACACAAAAGCCAAGAACTACGCTACGCTAAGATATATATATTTTTTTCTTTCTTTTTTATTTAACAAGCACTTTACAAGAAGTCAAAACTTAATTTCTTGTGATCGTAGTAGCAAGGTCATGTTTTTGTATTTTACCATTAACTATTATTTCTGTGCAGAGTGCAAAGCCAAGCGTTTTTATTTTATTTTAATTAAAATATAAATATTTTGCAAAGGGACAACAATATTTACACCGGTAGATGTCAGGAAAATTTGGACGATGGTTTCTTTTCGAGTTGCACACACGAGACAATAACCTGAAATCAACCTCGAGACTTTACGTCTGACTAAATGTGAAAGATTTCAATGTGTTGAAACCCACAATTTTACAAACACGAACACTAACACACTGTTTGTCATTCACAACAATGTTTGCATTGTGATAATCCTTTTGTTATCTTACTGCCTAAACACAATGGTGATACAGTGAACACATTTTAAGTTCACTAAACAAATTTACCTGGAAGATAAACACTCAAAACACCCTTCAGGACCTTTTCCAACAGAAAATCTGTGATTATCTGAGCAGTATTCATGTGAACAACCTGGTGCTTTGTGCATAAACCAGTTGTACAGAACAAACACCAGTAACGAGGCAATATTAAACAAAAATCCATTATATGACAAACGTTTTAGGTTTATTTTTGCTCTGCTGCTGCATTGCTTTGTTTTATTGAAGCAGAGCTGCGTGAATATTACGATGGCTTGACAGTTAACACTCTTAACAAAATAAAGCAACAAATGTCAAATTGTTATTTTGATATATATTAAACTAGCGTCACATATCCTGCTTGAAATGTATTGACAGTTAGTTCTAGGAAGAGATCAGAAGGAACCCCCTCTTTGCTTCTACCCTTCAGTCGAGTATTTCTATTTTTTTTATTTTTTTTATTTATTACAATTTCTTGGTACAGCTGAGTTGAGTTGGATGATTTGACACCTGCTCTCGGCAAATCATCAGCATATCCTTTTGCTTAAGATACACACTACTGTGTAAAATACATACAGATGCACCAAGGAAGAGGCAGCCCCCCCCACCCCCCCCCAATACTCACAGACACACACACACCTCACATGGGCTGCCAGAGAGTCAGTGGTCAGCAGATTGTAATGAAGCAACACACACACACACACACACACACACACACACACACACACACAGTTCAGCTTTTCTGGCTGCAGTATTCTGGTGCTTTCGCTTCTCTCTCTCTCTTTCTGTACAGTACAGGGAAGCTTTTTGTTCCGTGCCACAAACACAGGAACCCTGAGCCTGGCTATTGTGCATGTTTTTGTTTTTTCTCTCTTTAGAAGCATTTAGTAAATGTGTAGTGGGGTAAAGCGCTGATGTGAAAGGCAGCTTATAAAAACCTCGCTTCACAGTGATGAACCTAAGATAAATTGGAGATTATCAATAACCTGTGATGAGATAATCAAATATTATATTTAAAGGTACAATCAGTGATCTGAGGGTAAAAGAAAAAATAGTCCCACTGACTGAAAAATGAAATCGGCAATGAAATACATTAGACACATTTTTAAACAAATGTTAATTCTGAAGCTGTTAGAGGTTTGTGTTGTTGTTGAAATTAACAACAAAACACAACTACACTCCCTATTCAACAAAATGGAATTACCTCCACCAAGGTCCAACAGTACCCTTATGAAACCACATTTCAATTTATTAGATCCAGATTTCTATCTGAAATCAAACTAAGTACCAGCCCCCTAAACATGTCTTATTTATTTCAAGATGACAGATTATTATTATTATTATTATTTCACAGATTATTCTGCAAGAAATCCACGAAAATGTTGAAATTTTTAATCTTGCAATTTTAAAGAAAGTGAAAATAAATTCCTGGATCCACCCCTGATCCGCAACAAAATTCAAAGGCTTCTTACTTTGGTCATTCCCCATCCCAGTAGTTTTTGCATAATCCTGCTAATTAATAAACAAACAAACACGAATGAAAACATAACCTCCTTGATGGAGATAACTAAAACTCTACGGCTTGAAATAACTTTGTGAATAAACAGCACCTCAGATTCAAACATTAAAATATATACTGATTGTGTCTTTAATAACACAACATTCCTAATAAGATTATATTCTCCAACACCAAATACTTTTATGGACATATCTGCACAGGTTCCCGTCATTTCAACGCCTTTCACCGTCTGCGGCAGAGAAGCCTTGTTGCTCTCACCTCTGTGGTTTGAGTGTCGGCCCGCACCCGACTGCGACAACCTTCGTCAAATGTCAACACTCGGATCAGAGCAAAAACAGGATTTCTTTGTGCTGTGTGAAGCATTTCAGTTGATAGTTATCATGCCCTAAAAGATCCTCATACATTCTACTTCGCTACGCCCTCTACTGATGAGAAAACTATTGACGCCTACATACAAAATATGATTGATGTTGCCCACATTAGCCTTATTTGAACAAAAACTGCCTCAATTACCAAACAAAAGACCAGGGCTGTGTTAATTGGCCATATCACAACCTCTTTAATCGAGTGTGTGTTGATCACGGGAAAGGCTGTGGTTTTATGTTGAACAAAATATGCAACATAAGGGCCTTCTGTTGTGTGAATTTTCATTTGGTACCTTCTCCCTTCTCAGTCTTTGGTTATGAAGAGGCTGTGACTGTTTCATAAAACTTAACCTCTCACAGCGAACAGGGAGTGGTCCTACATTATTCCTCAAAACTGTACATAAGTTAATAATTCTGCCACTTGTTCCGAAACCATGACACATTTCTTAGCTCAGTGCTAATAACAGAAGTCTTAAAGCTACGTTCCTGCTAAGTGTTTCGTCTTTGAATGTACGGCTCACGAGAGAAAGAAAACGAACACGAGGACATTCAATGTGTAAGCATGCTACTTTGCATTGTTAAGTTGCCACTGATATTACCATTGTTAAGTGTATGTAGACAGTAGTGTCAATAGTTGTGTTTGTGCACAAGAAAGGCGCCTTCATCTGAATTAAATGGCAGCTGAACACTTCCTGCCATTTGGGCGATCTTAAGTGTTGTGTTTGATTGTAAACACTTTTTCAGCCTTTCCACCTGTACCCCCCCCCCCCCGTGTGCCGTCCTGATCACAGTCAACTCAAAATGTTGTCAGTGCCAATGAGAGAGAAGGTCCTGCAGTTTGAAAAGAACAGGAGGAGAGTCTGTACGGTTTTAGCCAAAAATAGAAAAGCAAACTGAGCCAGTGGTGAATATAGTAATAAATGGCTTCCCACCAGTAAAATCACCATTAATGTCACTGCTGGTTCTGACTCCATTAACTCCATTATAAAGAGATCAGATAGTTCCGTCACTTCACGTGAAAACATGACCGGTACTCTGAGTAGAAAGTGACGGGCTGATTTATTAACAAACAATACGCAATTGGTACATTATACTTCCAGCGACCAGAGCATGTAGGATTCTCTATCACTGCCTCCCTGAAGTGAACTTTCTTGTTTGTATCGTGTTATTTATTCCTCTGTAACTCTAGTGGTGCCCTGCCAACTCACAAATCCCCCCCCCCACACACACACTTTCTCCAAACAAACCCTCCCCTCCCTCTGCCCTCACACCTTCCCCGTTTTTTTTGTTAACACTGATTATGTTTGTGGACTCTCACAGACATTGTTTGTAAAACTAAAAATTCTGCAGCAGAATATTTTTAGAGACAATTGCTGTACAGTATTTGTAAGCTCTATTTTTGTATATGTTTTTTTTTGGAGAAAATAATGTGCTTTTTTTTTCTTTTCTTGTTTTTTGCTAATTTCATGTTTATTCATTTTAGGAAAAAAGTTGCATGTGACTGACTTGAACTGTAAATAAATTTCCTGGTTTTGGAAAGATGTGACTTTTTACTCTCATGTGTGTTCATAATGTATTTATTTAAAGCTGTGTCCCTGATCATGATCTAAAGATAATAACAGTTTGTTAACATTATAGTGCATTGGAGCCAGAGTCTGCACAGTGTTGATTGGGGGGGTTAAGGGTGCAGTAGAGAGGTCCCGCCCATGCATACACTTGACCAATCATGAGTTAGTCTCAGCACTACATTACCCACAATACACCTTGACCGCTGTTGTCTTTGTTCAGAAATTTAGAAGCTGGTTAAAAATCTTCAATATCATTAAAATAAGTTTCAAAATGTTTTTGTTTATGTTTGCCTGCTACAGGGTTTATGCTAATTTACAACATGACACTAAAATAAATGTGGTTTTGTGGACTTTTGATTAGCTTCAATAGCTTAGAAGCTCATTAGCACATAATGTCACTTCTTTAACAAAAAGCTTAAATTGAATTTTTTTTTTTTTTTTGGTTAATACACCTATCCATCTAATGCAGCAGGGTTGTGCTAATTGTATTAATTGTGATTAGAAATTATAATTGCCAGTTAAAATAACTTAATTTTATATTGAAAACTGCAAAAACCCTGGTTGAGATCACTTCTTTAGTCAAACTCATCCCCAGAATTTCAAACTTTTTCAAACTTGCAGTTTTCTCCTTCAACTGATCCTTATATCAGATTTTGTGCTGCTGCTCTGAAGAATTTATTTTTCTACACATGCAGTGGTGGTAACTATTAACAGACTTGAAACTCCCCTTTAAGATATAAATTTCCATTCTCTTGGCTGCTCCCTCAGTGTGAATCACTCAGGGATCATTGACAGTACGACATTTACACACCCATGTTCAAACAATGACTATGACTGACGGCTCTCACATGACTGACATCAGTGACTCCTGGTAAAAATAAGGCTTCTAGTTACAAGTATTTAAAGTCTGCACCATGTCGGGTTTTAAATTATTTAATCTATGAACATATCTTTTTATGGTTTACTTTATTTTCTTTATGATGTGTTTAGTTGCCTTATGTTCTTATTTTGTGTTTGTGTTTCACCTCTAACTGATGCAACCCAAAACCCATAATTCCCTGGGGAAATTGTAAAATACTGAAAAGCACCCTATCTTGCAATATTAAAGATTAAAAAGATCCTGGATCTGCCTCCTGATCCATATCCATATCTTCCCTGACCCATACCACGTGCTTCCACCTGGTTCACAGAAATGCGTTTCTAGTTTTGTGTAATCTTGCTTTTAAACAAACCAGCCAACGCATAAACACAGGGGTGAAAACAGAACCTCCTTGGTGGAGGCAACAATGAAAATTATGGTCTTAAGCCTTTTTCTTTTACTGTGGCTGAGGCCATTATGGCAAATAATGTCAGTCTAAACAAGTAATTTTGATGTATGGTGCCACACCCAGGATTAAGATGCATTTAAGGTCAGAGCCTGTTCTCATTGCCTGATTCAACATAAAGAAATAAACTGTGAATTATGTAAAACCATAGCTAGAATTCAAACTATGAGTAAACAGAGGACAAGATGTTTCCAGTCAGATCAGACGTGATCTTATCTAAAGGAATTAAAGATATTTTTCAAGGTTTGTTGCTGTGTCATTTTATTTATCTGCTGTAAAATAACAAATCAATGACCCAAATAAATGATCAGGACTTCATTCCTAATCCGTCCAAATTCTGGCCTCAATGTAGGCCTCAACAACAGTTGAAAAGTTTACTGAAACACTGCTTCAACAATAGAAAACACTGATATCAGTTTAGCTTGTTAAACATCATTTTAACAGTCAATCTTTAAAATATCAGTTATGGATTTATAAGTTATCAGTAACTTTACTTTGACAGTGACAATAAATAGGCACAAACTTATTTTTAACACTTTGTATCATATGGATTGTTAATCCTATCAACACCAGTGCTTATTCTGTGTATCTAAATATAAATTACATACTTTGTAAGTACCGATAAATGTGTTTAAAAAAAGACATTACAACCAAGTCACACTGTACAGAGGGACATGAAGACAACAACACTGAAGTGACAGAACACCAGACTGCTCACGGATACGATCCCAGCATGTGCAGCAGTGTTAGTGGCAGTCGTTGTGGCTGCAGCCGTCGTGGTGGCACCAGCAGCCGTCGTGGTGGCACCAGCAGCCGTCGTGGTGGCACCAGCGGTTGTAGCTGCTACAGTGGTGGCGGTTGTAGCTGCTACAGGGGTGGTTGTAGCTGCTACAGGGGTGGTTGTAGCTGCTACAGGGGTGGTTGTAGCTGCTACAGTGGTGGCGGTTGTAGCTGCTACAGTGGTGGCGGTTGTAGCTGCTACAGGGGTGGTTGTAGCTGCCACAGTGGTGGTGTTTGTCTGGGCATTTGCTGATGCTATTGATCAAAACATAAAACATAAGTCAACGAGAGTTTCCTTTTTCCCAAAACTGCTGCTGTCTGTGAGAAGAACACGTTTTGCTCACCGACGATCAGGAGTTGTATCAGGATGATCAGGAGCATCTTTAGTCTCTTCTGCGTCTATAAGAAGAAGCAAAATATTGTCTCACTTAATCAAAGAAAACCTTTAAACAGTTTCCAAAACAGAAAATGATGAAAATTGTGCGGTATAATCAGCCATTTTTCTACTTTCTATAAAATAATATTGTACTTACAAAGCTTCTCCGAATTGTATGTCTGTAGCTGCCTTGAGATGGAAGCTGCCTCAGTCCAATATCACTTCACCTTCAGATTTAACTTAACCTCAGTGTTTGTCACAGCCTTTATATGGTTGACGGTTGACATGAAAAATGATGTCACCTCAGAGTAACAATAGCTTTGTCTATCCCTGCATTTTATTCTGCTGAAACATGAAGGATCAACAAAGCAAACATGTTGGTGACGACCTGAAGGAGTTGTCCCGTTGCGTGTCACAAAGACTTCACTGTGTCGATGACGATTTTGAATTATTTGTGCGAAGGTAGCACTTAAACCAAGAATGTGCCATGTACAGCTAATGGAATGAGAATAAAGGTGGGGGGAAAGATGGATGCCTTTGTGTCCTACCTGCTCTCCAAATTAACTCGGCTATTACGTAGATGTTGCATTGCACAGTCATGTGTCATGACCTTCACCGGTGTCATGACCTTCACCGGTGTGTTTCTGGTCAGAGTAAGAGTTCCATTAATGAACTTTAACTAAAGATTACAGCTCATATGCTCATGTGATGATCTTAGTCGACTTTATACATTATAATATGACTTTGAGCACTTTAATTTAACTTGGCGGATAACTATCGTCTGATGTGACAGTTCGTGGTTGGATTGCTTCATTCTGTTCACTTGCTGATACGTCAGCCTTTTGCACAACACCCAGCTCCTGGTCACAACAGACGTAAACATTCAGAACCTCTTAGTCACCTGAATTTATTCATGGGTTGTGTTATGACTTATGAACCTAACGCTACATATCTGTGAATCTTTCGTTCGAAATTACTTAAAAGAAGACTTGATCAAGAAGTCAAAAACATACATGAGGCCACTATGACCTTGACCATTGACCACCCAACCCTTATCAGTCAATCAATGAGTCCTAGTGAACGTTTGTGCCACGCTTGAAAGGGTTCTCTAGAGGCATTCTTAAGATAACACAAGGCAAAAAAGGATTTTTGAAGTCACTGTGACCTCGACCTTTGACCACCAAAATCAAATCAGTTAATTTTTCACTTGATCTGAAAGTTTATACAAAATTTGAAGAAATGCCTTAAAGCCGCTCTTGTGATTTTGTGTTCACAAGACCACAGCGACCTTGACCTTTGACCACTAAATTCTAATCCGTTCATTCATTAGTGAACATTTGTAACAAATTTGAACGGATCCCTGAGGTCTTCCTGCTTTCACAATACAAGACATGTGCTTTGTGAAGTCAAAGCGACCTTAGCCTTTGATGACCAAAGTCTAAACAGTTCCTCCTTTAGTCCAACTGTTGCTTACAAATGTGAAGAAATGCCCACAAGGTGTTCTGGAGATATTGTGTTCAGAGCAATGGGACAGACAGATGGACAAAACTAAAACTCCACTGAAAGTTTGGGATGCAACTCATGATTACATTCACTATTGATTCATCTGCCAATTGTCTTCTTGATAAATCAATTGTTTTGTCTGTATCACAGTTTTCCGAAAGTCCAAGTTGACACTTTGTGACAAAGCCTGTTTTGTCCCACAATTCAAAACTCAAATATTTTACTACCCTACAAAGAAAAATATAAAATCTTCACATTTCCAGAACATGTGTGTAAAGTATTGTTCGCTAATTAACATGCAAGTTGCTGATTTGTTTCAACAACTTAATGAGTCTGTGGTTTCAGTGGTTCTCATCTCCCACACCAGTAACACGCTCTCAGAGAATGTAAAGGACCACGAGTCTCTCTGAAAACATTAGTCGGGTGCCTACATGACGACAGAAACGGGTTACGCCTGTTGTTATCACTCCTCCGGTGTATGGTGACTCCACTGGGATCCCTTCTAATGGCAATGTCAGGGCATGTGATGAAATCCAGTCAAATTCAGTGTTTGTGTTACAATCCCTCTTCTTCAGAAGCAATGAATAAATGAATGAATGAATCCTCTTCATATGATCTTTATAGTTATATAGCTGAACAGTAAGGGCGTATACCTCCACATTGTCTGTGGACGGATTATTATGAAACTTAGTGGGTCTGGAGAAAAACATTTTCAGTTTCTTTACCATTGGGGAATTAGGCGTACTTCAACGTTTTCAGTTTCCCCAGGGAGTAATTCATGGATCTTGATGAAATAAATCAATCATATTATGGGGCTAAATAAAAAACTGGATCTAGTGAATGTAAATTTAAATGTGGTTTCACAAGGGGACCGTTGGGCCTTTGCCAAGGTGTGTCTTTTTCTGTCTCTCCCTCCAAGTGTGTCCCCAAAAAAAAGTACAATGACCCCAAAAAATATATATATATAGAAATTACTTTTTCTTAGAATAAGCTATTCAAATATATATTTTTACAGACTAAGAAATGTGGATTTTTCTGCGCATCACTTTCTTTGAAGGGGCCTTTTAAAGGGGAATTGTAATGTCTAGTGACTAAGAGCAGGTGGAACGAGGACAACAAGCAAAACCTGTTTCGATGAGGACATGAGCACCTGGCTTTTGTTTTATTTGAGATTTGGAAAAAATGTGAACCTGCCATTAGACAAACATAAAAACATAATACAACCTGTTGTCCTCACATGTCATTCACTGTGAATGATGTGTGAGGACAAGAGGTGGGTCAGTCGTAAAAAGTAAAGAGTGGAGGTGTGACTTGAAGCCAACTTGACTATTAAAAAACAGTCAAAACATTCTGTGTTTGATTTTCACAAGAATCGATCAAGAATTTTTAATTTCTATATATATTATATAATATTGGTTATGCATTGTATAAGAACAGTGAGGAGGTATAAAACATATTCGAATAACCTCAAATTTGTAAAACTTTCTCATTGTCTTCTCATAAAGTCGAGATTAAAACCTCAACCTTCACTCAGGAGTAAAAATCTGTATTTAACGTGATAATGATCAATATCAACTATTCAACCATGTTCTCAAGTCCTATTTTAATGTGTAATCAATGTTTTTATATTTCTAGTTATTAGCTTCAATTTGGTTTGTTGTTAACTTGTGTAAAGTGTCTGAGCTTTGTTAAAAGAGCTTTATAAATAAAATGTATTATTATTATAATCATTATCGTTCTATATTTATCCGTCCACAGTTTTACAAATGGAGAGGATTTGGTTGTAGCTTCTCTCACCATAGGAAGTCCAGAGTCTCAACACAGAAAAACCAGTGAGGTAAAAATGAAGTAGAAGCTCAAGGCTCGTGGTGCTTTGCTGACCCCTAGTGAGAATAATTGAGATTTACCAACAGGAAACTGAAGCCCGATCAAAACAGGATCTGTGAGGCAGACACTGGAACTGAGAATACAACAGTTCATGTCAGGTAATGTTAACAAACATTTATATCACTTGTGCTTTATGCTGAATGTACTGTGTGACAGCACCTAGACTTAACATGGAGGAATTTAATCACTATGCTTGTGCTGGTGGTACAGTGTAGCTTCATTGCGCCTTTTTAACCTTGTGTGCAGCTTTCCTCGACATCCATTAGTGTGTAAGTTTGATTAACAGTAAAAGTAAAATGTTAGTTAATACCAAACCATATCAAACATATCAGGGCAATAGGGAAATCAATGATGGGAAACTTGCCATGCAAAAAGATTGTTTATTCATAACTATTGAACATCATGTTACAAGGTAGTTGTTCCTGTTTTCTTATCTGGGACTACGTCTTTATGAGTGTGAATGCTGACACTGCAGCCACACGATCGTTTTTACCAGTTATTTTTTGGTCCTAAAGATTTTTGTCAGGATCAACTCCTGCGTACTTCAACCAATTGTAAACATTCAACCGTCAAAACATTCAGCTCTTTCAGGACATCGTTGTTTCCATTTTTCTTTTTCCAATTCTTCATACTTTTTGAAATATTCAGCCTTTTTCCCTATTTTGGGATTTAAAACTGGTGTCTGTGTAAGGCTTTTGGAGCGGTGACATCACGCACACTGCATTGTCCGCAAGAAATGTGTTTAAAAAAAACTTTCTTGAGTCAATGTAAGAATGAATCCTCTTGTGAGAAATATGTCCGATAGCGTTTGTTGTATTTCAGACATCAAATATGAGACATTTAGACAAAATGCTGAACAGATGCATTTGTATTTTTTCAGTCTTTAGGTTAAATCTTTGACGGGGTTCTTTTGTGCTTTCGCTTTGACTCTCTGCTTCTGTGTCTTCTGCAGCAGAGCCAGCGTGTCTCTCTTCTCGATTTTTCTGAGTTGCTTCTTCTTCATCCTCTTGATCTTTGCCGTGTTCCGGATCTGTGAAACAGACGAGAAAAGTAACAGGTGGTGAAATAACCAACAGAAAGACTGCATGTGCTGATGTTTACTGCTTTTAATCTTCATTATATCTGTTTGGGCAACGAAAAACTGAAATATGTTTATATCTTTAAATGTCACCTGTTTTTATAAAAATTGTGGTTATGTCTGGTAGTGAAGAGAGATAATGCACTCATGCACATTAATTCAACATTAACTTTTCAGCACCACATATTGCAATATGGTGATAAAGTGGCCAATCAGCTTTGGTGGGGGTAAGCGAGTGCCCTTTCGAATTTAGAAGGGTCTTGTTAAATTCAACTGTACAAACATTTTATATAGTACTTGTGTTAAGTGCCAGGTGGGGTTGGTACATTCTGTGACTTCTTCACAGTATATTTTACAAATACTATGATCTCTTCACTACATGATGTTGTTGAAAGGATGTGTGTTTTCTTAAATGTCGTCTCTCAGCTGCCTCTGATCTTTGAGAAGCTTCTTGTGCATCATGACACCCTGTGAATCTAATCTACTTCTTTGCATAAATGGTACAATACGAACACTGTGTTGTCGAGTTTGTATCTTTTTTAGAAATGATGTGCATCTGTTTGATAGAGATGCGAGGGTCTCCAACAACATTTCACCATTTGACTGAACAGCAGTTCACTTACCACTTGCACAATCTCGGATTTGCGTTCGTTCTCCGTGCGTCGTTTTAAGTTGTCTTCTCTCCGTTTCCTCTTATCCTAATAAGACGGAGGGAAAAACAGAATAAGTCAAGAGGTTTCGCGTCACGACGGCCAGTCAGAAGTGCATCGTCACACAGGTTTAGCTCACCTCCTTCTGTTTGGCCTTGTCGTCTTTGAGTTGCGTAGTAAACTTTTTCACCATGTCCTTCTCTTGCTTGGCCTGCATCTTCTTCTCCCAAGAGGTGCACAGCGGCTTGTCTCTGACCAACGCAGAGAACCTGGAGGCAAAGAAAACAACATAAAATCACATCTACCATTTTAACTGATGCTGCAAGAGCTTCTCTGGGTTTCACTGGACAGTACAGTTGACAATGATACATTAGTTTTAAATCAATACATTGTACATTACCTTACTTTGCTGAGTGTAAACATGTTTTGAATTTGATTTCAACCTACAGGTGTTGCTTTACCACAAACTGCCTTACATGCACTTTACAATAAATACAATATAGTAGTTATTGATCTGTGCTGCTGTCAGTACCAATCAATAATTCATATATTAGCAGCAGTTTAAAAGACTGAATGGCTGAAAGTAGCTCTTAGTAGCTTTTAGTCATGATGCCACTTACGATCATTTATTTTATGTGGTGCTATTTTTTTACTGCTTATTTTTAGTTTTGCTATTTCTTTCATCTTTATTTGATTGTTGTCTTTACTATTATTCAGTGTTCTCCATGCGTTAGTGTCCAAATCTGAATGTTTTAATTCCTTTGTAACATTGAATCACCTGTAAAGCACCTTGAATTGCATTTGACTTGTTAGAATGTGATTTATAAATAAAGTTTGATCGATTGATTGATTGATTGATTGATTCTGTGTCCATGATCAGACTACAACCTTAAAATGTGTAATAACCAGAAGGGTTTAGCCACAATCCTCAGACCAAAATAAGAAAAACGCATGAAGTGAATGAATCCTTTCTCCAGGCTTCTCTTCACCTCTGTTTGCTGCGGTCCTTCCACACTCTTCCAGATTTGGGTTTCCCCAGCGGAATGACCGGATTCTGTTTCACACTCGGGGCCAGACGGGCCTTCTTCTTGGGGACCTTCTTGGGGACGGTCTCTGGGACGGTCTCTGGGCCGGCGGGGACCGTCTCCGCTGCTGCTGCTGCTGCAGCTGCAGGCCTGGGGACATGCGCGTCTCCTCCGGCTGGTTCTGCCCCGGTGCAGGGCTCCGGTTCAGCGGGCACGACGGACTTCTCCTCGGGCACAGCCTCGGGTTTGTGCTCTGTCTCCCCGGTGTTTGTCTCCTCCACAGCCGGCAGCTCCTGGAGCACCGTCCTCCTGGTCCTCCTGGTGGGAGTCCTCGGCGGCTCCTCAGAGTCCAGCAGTGCGGCAGGAGTGCGCACTCTGCGGCCGCTGCGGGTCCGTCTGGTCTCCGGCGGCGGCTCCTGGACTTCCTCCTCCTCCTCCACCTCCATGTGCGCAGCTTCGGGAACAGATCTCAACCTCCTCGACATGTTTTCTAGTGAAGTTGACAACTACGCATCAAACTGAGAAAACTTCTGGATCCACGTGTGACCGCAGCCTGAGGTGTGTGCGCTGCTCTGCTTCCGAGTCACGACGGATAGTAAACAACGCGCGGAGCTCACTACCGCCCCTGCGGGTCTGGAGGAGAATCACAAGTGTTACAATGACGCTCATCCAGCTCAGCCCTGATCTTTTTATTAGGTAAAGAAAAATATCATATAAATGAAAATAATAAATTACACTCACCTAGGTGAAACTAGATACACATTTATGGGGCTAATAAATAATTAACTTATCTTCCCTTTATCTTCAAATTATTTGTCTTTTTTAATCTTGCTCTTATTATGTATTACCCAATTTTATTATTAATTGAGAAAGTATGAAAATACAAACAAACTCACATGCACAGAATTGACAAAATAATGATAATAAATGCTCCATGTAAAGTCTATGGCAGCTACAGCCTCTACAACACTGACAACTACTGACGAGAAGCCGTTTCTGCACCACAGCCAGAGAACCGCATCACATGACTTTACTTCCGCATCTCGTGACCATACGGTTTGTGTTTTTCAGGAAGTCCCGCAGCTGATCGTGTGAAATAAACCCGGCATGTGCATTTTTAACTTTGCTCCTCAGACGTGAGATCAGGTGAAGAATCATCATGTCGCTGCCCAGAGCTGGAAACTCTCTGCTGCTGCTGCTGATGCTGATGTTTGGACCTTCAGTGAGTGACTCAGGCTTTTTATCCTCACTTCTCTGCAGCACATCAGATTGGTTTAAAGTCTGAGGAACCACTTCTTCTTGTTTTTCAATGCTTTAGATTTTCCCTTCATGTGCCGCATGAAACAGATTGTTTGAGGAATGTTTTAGCAGCAAAACCTTACCTGTGTTTTATCCATTTGTATTGTTGTGCTACTTTGAGCTGAAAAGTGCTCTATTATTGACATTATTATTAGTTGTAGGGTAGTAGAAGTATTAGTATTTACAATAAAAAAAATCTGTTATAGCATTGTCCTTTTTTTTTTCATAAATAGCACCAGCACTCAAAACAGATTCCGTCGACATTGACACATGATGTGAGGCTCATTTTTCCGATCCTGTAGAATCAATGTTTTTAAAAAGCTCCTTTGTTATACATATAGTTCAAAACACAACATTGGAGTCCACAGTCAGTTCCAGACCAACTGACAAATACACAATGAACTGTGTGGGAGTTAATTATACTTTCTAATGCAGTTATTTTTCACCTGTCAGTCAAACTCTCCAGTATGTGTTATTAATTGTATTAGGCTGTGAAAGTATTGTATATTTTTTTTACCATGATTGTCTATTTTACAACCTTTAGTAGAAATCATGGCTGCCATGTTTGAGTGTCACTTCTTCAAATCGGCCATTTGCCATAAAACAAATGAAACTTTGCTCACATAATGAAACCCTCTATACACGGACTCAGCTTTCTGCACATTATTGAACTGTAGAATACCTTTAAACGAGTTTTGATTCATGTTGTTTGTGTTTACGTGCAGCTCAGCGCCCCTCGGTCGTTTAGCATTGATTACAAGAACGACTGCTTTCGGAAAGATGGGGAGGCGTTTCGTTACATATCAGGAGAAATCCACTACTCCAGGATTCCTAGGGTCTACTGGAAAGATCGGCTGCTCAAGATGTACATGGCGGGGCTGAATGCCGTCCAGACGTAGGTTTGCCTCAGGTCTCAATCCTCTGAAATTAAACACATCTAACTGGTTTGTTGTTTCAGCCTCAGGCTGCTGTTGGGATGGTGTCATCTTGTAACAGACTTCAATAGAAAAGACGAAAGGAAGAGCTTTAAAAACATTGATGATTAAATATCAGTAAATGCATCATGTGTATTGCGGGAATGAAATTCACCAGGAAGTAAGTTTATATTTTTTTCTTTAAAATCAGGGATAAAGGATGAATTAAACAGAAATACTTGTTGTAAATGTTTAATTTTACTGACTGTAAATCATAGACAGACTTCTGCAATTAGCATAAGCGATTAAATGACAAATGCAACCCCCACTGGTCACACAAGATCAGCAGGGAAGACTTTGTAGAGGTGCGTTTCACATCTCAGCCCATGGATTCTGGACACTGTGCAGGGTCTCACTTATGTTATTGTTTTTGACATATAAAACCTGGACTGTCAGGAAACCAATGTTGGTGTGAAGTGGAATATTCTGTTGAAATCTTATTGTGTACGGAGAGTCACTGCATTCAGTGTTTTGTGTTTTATCAAGGATAACACTGAACCGCTGTTTGTTTTAAAGGTACATTCCGTGGAGCTTCCACGAGGAGTCTCCAGGTCAGTACAATTTCACCGGAGACAGGGATTTGCCACATTTCCTAAAGGTGGCGCAGGACGTTGGTTTACTGGTGATCCTCCGGGCGGGACCGTACATATGTGCAGAGTGGGACATGGTGAGTGATGCTGCAGGAAAGTAATATTCTCTCTGTTTAAGGGCGTTCAAAGTCAAAGTTAAGAACTTGAACACACAGTAAAGAGCATTACATTAATTTTGCATAATTTTAGTACTGACAGATCTGTATATTTTAAGTCGAGTTATAACTTGGATTCTGTTGTATTTAGACAAAGTGGTGTAGCTTTTCCTTCTCATTGTTTGTGTGATTCTGTGGAACAGGGTGGGCTGCCGGCCTGGCTTCTCAAGAAGAAAAACATTGTGCTGCGGTCTTCAGATCCAGGTGAGAATCAAAGTGAAAGAGGATGAGTGGTGACAGGGATTACGTGCCTCAGTGTGAACAACATCTGTTTTCTGTGTCTGTTCAGATTACATCGCAGCAGTAGACCGGTGGATGGGGAAGCTACTGCCGATGATGAAACCTTATCTGTATCAGAACGGTGGTCCCATCATCTCTGTGCAGGTGAGTGAGGGGCTACTCAGGGGTATTCAGGGCAGTATTTTATTCAGACTGTATATAAAGATGGACGACATGACGGATCCCCAAAAGTGAAGCCAGTGTCTCGGTCGAGTATAGGTCATAAACCCAGCCTCCTCCATGTTAGTGGATAGGACAGGGACCAAACTAAAAAGTCAAAGTACACGTAAAATGATTTTCTCGGGTCATTTTTTTAGGTAGTTCTTATCACAACGATATTTGTTCATGTATTCATTGTTCTTAAAAGTCAGTTTCTAATTATTTAGTATAAAAACGGAGTGAGACGTGATGATTGACAGCTGAGACTCACTCACGATTGGTTGATTGTATGTATCGATGTCATGGCTCCAGGCCCCGAACACTTACCGCGCAGACGCTGGCTCCAAATGAGCAACATGGCATCGTCATATCTGAAATATTTTGGCTTCATTCCTGGATATTGGGAGGAAGTGGAGATGTGTCGTCCAGCTTTATATTCACGCATTCGTTCTGGTAAATTTCCCTAAGAAATCTGATATAAAGCAATAAGGTAACTGAAAAATAAACAAGGAAAACCAACATATTTATGCATATAAACAGTCTAAAGGAGTAACACATCTCTCCTGATGGCTCTTGTTCCGTAGGTGGAGAATGAATATGGCAGTTACTACACTTGTGATTACAACTACCTGCGACACCTGACCAAGCTGTTCCGCTTCCACCTGGGCAACGAGGTGGTGCTCTTCTCCACAGATGGAAGTGGAGTCTCCTATTTGAAATGTGGCACAATACAAGAACTCTATGCCACTGTTGACTTTGGGCCTGGTACGTGTCAGAAACTCTGTTCTGCTAGAAAGCTGCCTTTGACAAAGGCTTTTCATTTGTGGTCAGTTCCCTGCAATTCCTCTCTGTTACACATTGGCTCATGTTGTGCAACAAGAAACAAGGAAGGTCACAAAGTTCAGCAGTGGCACTATTTATTTTACAAAGAAAGCTAAATTAAATGTACACTGTAAAGAATTGACTGTAGAATTAACAGTAAATACCTGGCAAAAAAGTTGCCAATAAAGTACTGTAAAAAGAATTACAGTATATTACAGTATACGTTTTACAGTTTTTTGTTGTATATAAATTACAGCAATTTCTGTTTTTTTTTTACAGAAAACCGCAATTACTTGTAATCTAGTTTACATTACCTTGTATTCTATTCAGATTACAGAAGTTACCTGGCAACTAAAGTTGCCAATAAATAGCTGTTAATACTTCACAATACAATGTTGTACAATTGTTTGTTATTTTTTTACATTAACAGTTTTGCTAATTATGCATACTGTAAGGTATTTTGAATGAGACCAGGCATAATGTTTATCCAAAATTCATCTACATTGCACTAAAGTCTTTTCACCTGTTAAATAAAAACAGAGCCAGAGCTGCAACAAAATAAAACTTTTATTGACACTCAATACAGTTTCACATCGTTTTAAGAACATGGTGTCCTTTTTTTCAGAAAAGCTCTTAAACGTAAATTATACATCTTTGGACACCGGCCACCCAGTGGAATTCACATTGACCAGAGTTTCAACATAGTCAAACATTATTAAAACTGACAACATACTCGGCTTAAAGGCCCAATCTGAAACCAGGACCTGAGGTAGAAATGTATTAAGAAGGTCACATCATTTTTGGTATAATTTAACTTTTAGCTAACTAGCTAAAAAAGATGACCTTTTTTCAGTGTGTTTTGGAAATCTTAATATATCAGCAAAATATGTAAATACTAATAAAATGTTAAGAGAAGAACAATGTCCAGTCACATAGTGAGGAGGAGAACAGTCCTCATTCTTTATGTTTGACTTACACTCAAAACCATTCAAAGTCCATTAATCTCTTGAGGAGAGAAGAGACGTGAGGACTGACAGAGTTGTTCTTGTTTTCACGCACCTTCCCACTTCTTTGGCCGACCAGCTTTGCCGTCTTGGTGCCTTTGGTTGGATTGATTCCAACGAAACATCTGAAATCACACGAAAAGAAACTTCATGAAAAATCTGCGCCGGCAGCTCCTTTAAAAGAGGGAGCCGAATCCATCAGGTTGTTCAAGACAAGATAATCATTTGCCCATTTAATATGAAAAGCAAAACTTCACAAGATTGCATGAGCTGACCAGCAGTGATATAGTTGCATCAACATAACCTCAGGCAGCAGGTCCTCTGGTTGGAGATTTCCTGAAAAGTTATACCTGCTAAAACAAAACAAAAAAACGGTATTGCAGTGCATCAGCCGATTTGGCTCACAGATGATCAGTGATCTGCGGGAAAAAACAGCAGGTCATCCCTACTACAAAAAATGAAAACCAAAACCTTCAGTAAAATAATTTGTTGTGCATTCATTAGCCTACATAAATTAGCAAATTAACATGCATAGTGGATCACAATATACAGCTTTTAATTTTATGAAATGAGCTTTTCTGTTTTAAGTGCTTTATAAACATTAATCTAAGACATACCTTCGGTTTGCCAAGCGCTGAGAAGCCTCGACACTGGATAGGTGTGATGTTGGCAGGGAGATCCTCCTCCCTGATGAACTGCAGGTCAGATCTGGATGCCACTCCAATGCTTGGGACTGTAGTTTGTCCTCTGGTAGGCTGGGTAATACCACCAACACAGCTTGTCTGATGTCCTCCCCCAGTACTAACATGTCAGTATATATCTGGGAGGGAGTGGTGAAATATAATCACTGATGTGCCATTCAGCTTGTACACATTAATGGACAATAATCAAGGAGATCTTCTTGCTTAACACACATGTAGTTTGAGCCCTGGACTACCCCTGTTAGACTGTGAATACCCAGATCAGTAGGTTCCACAGCCAACTGCCCCCCCAACAATAAAGTAGACAAGATGAATGCCAAATGTCTCTATGTTCAAAACACGACTTAGCTACTATAATGGGAAACTGCAGTCACTGACTGTTCAATTTAGGCCCAATCCCATTTCACCCAGCTAGCGCGCTAGCATGCTAGCTTTAGCGCGCTAGCGTTAGCATGCTAGTTTTAGCGCGATGTTACTGAGCTTAACTGCTCCTCTAATAACAAAGCATCCTGGCAGGGTTGCATACTAGCTTTTCAATTTCAAATGCCATTGATTCACTTTAAGTCATTCACTTTAGTAAGTTGTCACTTTAGTAACTGCAAACAATAGCATTGGTTTAATTAAGATCTCAACAATGTTATTACAATGACATCCCAACAAAGTTGAAGCCCATATTAATTTTGTAGGGAATTAACATTCAACTTACGTATTACGTAGTGGCTGGACACGGCTGTTGCTCCTCTGCTCCCGTGCTCTCATGTCAAGGTCCGCCTCGTGCAACGCAATCGATATCAACAGTATTTAACTGTAACATGCACCATCTACAGTCAGAATACAACTTGCCTGTAATTTTACAATGTGTTACTGTGGAAAAATGCTGTTAGCTACTGTAATTATATTTGTCCCATGATGCATTGCGATATACAGGTAAACATCGTAAAACGACAGAACAAGAAGTTACTGTAAAATTTTACTGTAGAAACTACAGAAATTTGTTACAGTGTAGACATGGTAACCAGTTCTGTGGGTGGGTGAATAGAAGCCAGAGTCACAAAAATGCCAAGCTGGGATGTCCATGTGGAGGTAGACCTGGTGAAGGAGAGAGAGAGAGCGAGATCCCAGTCTGCAGGCCTCTTAAATATTGGTCAGCCCAGGTGTGCCACATCCCTGCTGATCACTAGGGTCAGACTCCGCCTACAGGAGCCTGAAACAGAGACACAAGCACAACAGGACAACTCCAGGGTTGTCACACTCTCAAATACCCCGACACATATTTTTACAAAAAAGACAAACTTGTAATTGATTCCATGTTACACGTTTTATATTAGTGATGTGTATATATATTATTATATATATTATGAATACATGTGTGTTTGTCTTTGTGTTTTCTAGGTGCAAATGTAACCGCTGCCTTTGAGGCACAGAGACATGCTGAACCTCACGGACCTTTGGTAATTTATATCTCTGGGTTGTAATCTCTGGTTTTAACAACACACGTAGATGCTTATGGGGCTTCTTCTCCTTCCTCAGGTGAACTCTGAGTTTTACGCCGGCTGGCTGGACCACTGGGGATCCCCTCACTCCGTTGTCTCGACTGCCCAAGTGGCCAAGTACCTGAACAAGATCCTGGCCACGGGAGCAAACGTCAACATGTGAGTCAGACAGAGATTCCAGAGAGTGTTGAGAAACTCTTGTACAAACAGATAAAGACACGTGCACAACAGACTGTGGCTATCACTGTAAGTTTATCAGTTAATGACAAATATGTAGGCTACTGTAATGAAGAGTGTAATGTTTTACCTTCTGACATTAGGTACCATCCTCCCATTCAAACAAATAACTCTCTAGTTAAACACAGTATATCTGCAGATGCACAAGAATATTATATCACTCTATTTATACCAGTAAAATGAACCCAGGTTCCCATGATCTCATGACCAGTTATGAATTTAAACCTCTCACCGTATCCTGTTATTAGCAGATATACGCTTGGTTCTTTGATGCTGCTCTTATATATGGAAAGAGTTGCAGATGTAAAACATTGTGACGCCATCACTCCAGTAGTATAAGATTTTCTTTGTTCTTTTTATGCCTCTGCACCGGTGAAACCCTTTTGGCTTCCTGAACACGTTATTTCTAAGAATGCCTCGAGATAATTCTTTCAAATTTGGCACAAATATTAACTTAGACTCATGAATTAATGGATTAGAATTCGGTGGTTAAAGGTCAAAGACTCAAAATTAGTATGAAAAAAAAAATTGTACTGAAACTGAACTCTTTGTCGGAGGCATACAACCACTGGGCAGTAATTCTAGCCTGATTCTCCTTACAGCTCAGGTTTACTCTAGAGTACCTAAATATGATGCTTCATTTTATGGTAATCATGTGATTGTGTCCCACCGTCTCACCTCCCACGTGTTTTATGTTGTTTTGGTTATATCTCTCTCTATATGTATATCTCTCTGTACAAATGTTGTAGAAGAATTTGTTAAAAAAAATATTACAATAAGGAGAAATCACAGCAAATATAAACAAGACAAAGGACCCGTGTCTCCTGTTTGTAGTTTGAAGTTGACAAACCGTCTCCTCTCACAGGTACATGTTCATAGGTGGAACAAATTTCGGATTCTGGAACGGTGAGTTTTACCTGCACTGGTCTGATTCGTAGTGACTCACACAAACGCCTCGTGTGCCTCTCATCCTCTAATTGCCTCTCAATGCCGTCAGGTGCCAACACCCCATACGCCCCGCAGCCCACCAGCTACGACTTCAATGCCCCGCTCTCAGAGGCAGGAGACCCCACGGACAAGTACTTTGCCATTAGAGAGGTCATCAGCATGGTATGTTCACTATAGAGCAGCACTACACGTTTGTCACCTTTTTAACGTAAAAAAAAAAAACTGAGTATAAAACATGTGACCTACTTCAATCATGAGTCTGAGCTGACATAACGTGTGCTCCCTCAATAGTACCGCAAGATACCAGACGGACCGATTCCACCGAAAACTCCAAAGTATGCATACGGTGCTGTTAAAATGACAAAGGTAGGTGTCCCACTTATTTTAAGTTATTAGACTTGATCGATAAATTCCATATTGTTCATTTCAATTCTCCACATTGTTTAAAACATCAAGAACGGATAATAAAAAGCAACCGCCTCTCCCACCGCAGCTCCAGACGATCCTAGATGCAGTAGCATTACTGTGTTTCTCCGGCCCGGTCAAAAGCATCTATCCTCTGACGTTCCTTGACCTGAACCAGGTATCTTTTTTTAATGCTTTTTCTTTTCATGTGAACTAGTAATATTAATAATTTATCTTTTATCGATTTGTTTACATTTTCTCTGCTCTGTCCTTTCAGGCTTTTGGATTTGTGCTGTACAGGACGACTCTGCCTGTCGCCTGCAACACACCCACTCCACTGTCGTCCCCTCTGAACGGAGTCCATGACCGAGCGTATGTGTCCATCGATGGGGTGAGTGGGTCTGCCCTTACTCTATTGTTGAACTCAGGTGCACACGCACACGCACACGCACACATAGAAAATGCTTTACAGATAAACTGTTATAAACAGGATATGAATTTTAAGGTCTGTCCTCATAACTGTGCCGATCTCCTCTCCAGGTGGCCGTTGGGATTCTGGAAAGGAACAAAGTCTTGAGTATCAATGTGACTGGGAAGGCTGGAAGTCAGCTGGACGTACTGGTGGAGAACACGGGACGAATCAACTATGGAAAACAAATCAACGATTTCAAGGTTTAAAAAAAAATATTTATATATATTTTATATTGGGGGAAACTATTGAGTCATATCTTAGAAAACAATAAATACACTGTTTATAGATATACAAACACTTGACACTGCCTACAAATCTAGCCTCATGAATAAAAACAAAAGCAAACATAGATCCATATTTTACTATGCTGATAATTATATCTTCTTAATCTCTCGCAAAATGATTAAATTATTGTACAATTTTGGAATAACTGATCGTACAGTGGTCAAAATTATCGTACAAAATTATAATTTATGAACATCTGGTAACGCTGACTGAAATATTCCAAAGCTATATTCAAATACAACCTAAAGAAGGTTTTATACTTTGATTTTATATTTGTCTGTGATATAAAGAGTATTCAGGATGTCGGTGTGAAGTACAAGTATCAGAATGACGGGGTTATTTGTCTTCTCCTCACAGGGTTTGGTGACCAACCTGACTCTGGGGAAGGACGACCTTACTGGTTGGACCATGTACAGTCTCAGTATAGATGAAGCAATCAAGCAGGGCCTCATCCAGGAAAAAGAGCCCCCACTATCAGCCCCCCCTCCGCCTGCTGCTCTCTCCCTCCCAGCCTTTTACAGGGGGAGCTTCGTCATCCCTGACGGCATCCCAGACCTCCCCCAGGACACCTTCATCAAACTGCCCAAATGGAGAAAGGTAATGTCACAGGATGTAAGAACCTTCCAGATGAATCAGTTTAAGTTCGAAAGAAATATTTGCTGGTTCTATAGCTTCTCAAATGGAAACGGACTCAATGCAGGTGTTTGGTCTCAGCTCACACAATCTACATATATTTCAAAAGAAATCAAGACCTTCTTAATGTATTTAAGACTTATTAAGACCTAAAATTCAGACAATTGAAGTTGAACTCTTTTAGATCTTTTTAAGACCCTGCTACTGAAGCTTTAGTGTTGCCCCAAATGGGTAAATTTAATGTAAATGTAAATATTTGGTCATTTAAAATGATTTATCCTGAAAGCACATGCATGTAAAGCAATGAATAAATCGGTCTGTATAATTTTGTGTTTTTTCAGGGCCAGATCTGGATTAACGGCTTCAACCTGGGACGTTATTGGCCAGTTCGAGGCCCCCAGGTGACGCTTTTTGTCCCGGCCAGCCTCCTGAGCACGGCGGCCCCCAACAACGTGACTGTCCTGGAGCTGGAGGGGGCTCCTTGCAGCTCGGGGCCGTGCACTGTGGAGTTCACCGACACCCCCATCTTAAATGCAACAGCCCCCGCTCACTACAAGCAGCGCTGGGGCCCGTTTACTAGAGAGGATTTGTTGGATTGATGGAGGAACCCACTGCTGAACAAACTGAATCAGTTTGCTC